>NW_020200763.1:31118-32495 GCF_001531365.2 Cynara cardunculus var. scolymus
AGGTTAGGGTACTCAGAAGCGATAATGGCACAGAGTTCAAGAATTCTGTGATAGAAGAGTACCTGGCCTCTGTTGGAATAACTCACAACTTCTCAGCCCTAAGGACTCCACAACAGAATGGAGTAGTGGAGAGGAAGAACAGGACGCTGGTTGAAGCTGACAGAACAACGCTAAATGCCTCTAGGCTACCACTCTCATTCTAGGCAGAGGCTGTCTCTACGGCTTGCTACAAGCATAATAGGTCCTTGGTGGTAAAGAGATTTGAGAAGAACCCTATCAGCTTCTTTACAACAAAAGACCAAACATCAAGTTATTTCATGTGTTTGGATGTAAATGCTTTGTGCTGAATGACAGAGAGTCTGTGGGAAAATTTGAGCCCAAGGGAGATGATGCAATCTTTATTGGCTATGCATGGGACACTGTTGCATACAGAGCATACATCCCTAGGACTCAGATTGTGGTTGTTAGCACAAATGTGAAATTTGATGATTCTTTTCAAGTKACAAAAGATAAGTTTACTGAAGAGTTGAAAATTCAAGTTGACAAGTCACCAAATGCTACAATCACTCCAGACTTAGAACAACATCTATCACAGAGCGAGCACCTCCCATTTCATCCTCTGTAACCCCTTCCTCAGAAGCTTCCCCACCAGAAGCTACCCAAATAATTGAAAGTCCTCTAGACTTATCCTCAAACCATGCTCAAGAACCTGAGCAAGACTCTGCATCTCTACCTCAATCTCAAATTGATCAAGAAACAGTACCCTCCACCACATGTTCCAAAATGGACCAAAAGCCATCCTCATTCTCAAATCATTGGAGAACCTTCTGCCGGTGTTAAGATGCGAGCAGCTGCAAATTTCTGTTTATTTACTTGGTTTGTAAGCGAAATTGAACCTAAAACAGTGGCAGAGGCTCTAGCGGATTCCTTCTGGGTTGATGCTATGCAAGACGAGCTTGTTCAGTTTGAAAGAAACCAAGTATGGACTCTTGTACCTCTGCCAACTGGGAAGGTTACTATTGGCACCAAGTGGGTTTTTTGCAATAAGAAGGATGAACAAGGCGTGGTGGTGAGGAACAAGGCCAGATTAGTTGCTAAAGGATATTGCCAGGAAGAGGGCATCGACTATGAAGAAACCTTTGCCGCTATGGCTAGACTAGAAGCTATTCATATCTTTCTAGCATATGCTGCTCACAAAGAGTTCAAAGTGTTCCAAATGCATGTGAAGTCAGCCTTCTTGAACGGAAAACTCAAAGAAGAAGTTTATGTCAAGCAACCACCAGGGTTTGAAAGTGATAAGTATCCAAACCAYGTCTATTTCTTAGACAAGGCTCTGTATGGTCTCAAACAGGCTCCCAGAGCATGGTATGATCGCTT
>NW_020200763.1:33601-34977 GCF_001531365.2 Cynara cardunculus var. scolymus
GTTGAGAAAATAGGAATGACATGTCCAGAGTTCTAGTTGTTGAATGTCTTATTTATTTATTCTTTTTGTATAAAGTTATTTTCTCTTTTATTAATTTCATTATTCTCTATATATATTTTCTTTTAAATTTCATTATGTATATAGCTTTAATTTCTTGATTAACCTTCAGTTGATTTCATAGTTAACAGGTTTTATCTTGCAGAGACTTGCAAAGTTTGAGGGGGAGTA
Source organism: Cynara cardunculus var. scolymus (assembly GCF_001531365.2). Taxonomy (NCBI): domain Eukaryota; kingdom Viridiplantae; phylum Streptophyta; class Magnoliopsida; order Asterales; family Asteraceae; genus Cynara; species Cynara cardunculus. The sequence continues at coordinate 33,830 of NW_020200763.1, forward strand.
TGTGCTTAAAAATAATAAAACCTTTTGAAGAAGAAAAATGTTTTTCAACACAAAAGTCTTTTCACAGATCCTCTGTGATAGCTCTTAGAGGCTCTTCGAACGGGTCCTCTGTCGATACTTCTTCTTAGGATTTTAAATGGTTTTTAGTTCGAGGGGGAGCCATGGAAGCTGACTCATAGGAGGAGTTTTGAAATGAAAATAAAAACCTCAGAAGGTGCCAAAACTTTTGAAGTAACTTGTTCTCAGAGGTCAACTCATGACAACCTCTGACGCTTCTATCAGAGGCTCTGTGGGTTTGAATTGAGCAAGTACTCATCTCTCTRAGGATTTTCAAACCGTTTAGGTAAATAAAGGTGTAACATATTAGAAGACCCATCACATATCACAGAGGCTCTATTACCCTTAGTCCTCTGACATAACTCTCAATAGTTCTTGTCTATTGATATGGTGCACGTGGTTCTGTGGATAAGGGTTAAAGCTAATCATGCGCGTGTCAGAATTGGCGGCGCACGTCATCAATCGTGCGTCTTCCCAACACAATGTGTCATATTTTTGATTCGTCACACCCTACAGCCACTCATCACGTTATTTCTCCCAATAAAATGGTTCAGTTCAAATCCCTCACTATAAATACCCCCTTCCCCCCCCCCCAAAAAACGTAAACCTTTTCAATATCTTTTTTCTCCGACGAACCTGCAATTTTTCAAGCTTCACAAAAAACCTGCAACTATGTCTTCTTCTTCAGCCTCCGCTCAATCTGCTAACGTCTCAAGCGACAACGAAGTAACCCAAGCCCAAGCATTAACGTCTCACGCTCTATCATTTGTTCAAAATCGGTATGAGAAAGTCGTCCTGGTAAAGAAACCCAATAATTATTACTTCGTTCCATCTTCAACAGGTTTCCCTGAATTCACCTTCCCCCTTCTTGAAATTCTTCGTAACCATCCACTTTATTATACACTTTCAGCCACCAAACCTACACCTGAATCATACATCACCCAATTCTTGTTAAGCTCTTAYATAACTACCCTAGACAACTCTGGTTTAAGCATCGTTGGTTATGCTTCTCACCCAATCAACAAATCCCTTGTGCCAATGGAACTTAACGTGAATACTCTTCGAACAGCCCTGCACCTACCCTCCTTGGA
>NW_020200763.1:35272-45156 GCF_001531365.2 Cynara cardunculus var. scolymus
AATGCTTTCCATTGTGTATGGAATTTATTTCAACCTGCCCCTTGACTACGCACAGCTCATCTTCGAAGACATGGTGGGTTTGATCAAGAAGAAGTGCGCTACACAGAGGGGAGAGAAGTCAAAAGTGAATGCACAGAAGAAGGCCAAAGAAGACCACAATCATCCAAACCTTATTCTACAGAGGTTCTTTAGCCTAGTCTTTGGGGAAATGATTGCATAGAAGCTGCCCTCTGCCGAGCCTAACACCAGATTGTATCCATTGAAGGAGTTCCACTCGACAGAGCATAAGCTAGGGTACATAAGCCCTAGACCTCTATCTAAAGCCATGCTCAAATACTTTAGTCATGGAGATAGGAAAGCATACGGTCGTGGATACAGGAGGCCAGAGCCGGTCCCTGAAACCCCTCCACGCATAGGAATTCCCTTAGGAGAGAGAGTGGAAAAAATGAGGGTCGAGGGAAGAAGGGAGGAGCCAGCAGAGGCTAGACAGGTGAGTGAGGAAAGACCTAGAGTAGCAAGTCCCCCACCAAAGAAGCCAAAGACGACACAGAAGGGTGTTGACTCTTCTGTGAAAAAGGAAGGGAAGAAGAGACCCGCAAAAGAAGAGGGTCCAAGTAGTCCTCTGTAAAATCCTAAGAAAAAGAAATCGAATAAGGCCCAACCTGCAGAGGTTGTGGTCACAGAGGTTGCAATTCAAGAGAGCGTTGCAGAGGCTACTCCAAAGCGCTGAAGGTTGCGCAAAGTGGTTCACGAGGACTCCCCAATAGAGCAGATACAAGATGTTATCTTCCAAATTCAACAAGAGTTTAAAGCGCCTACGGAACTAGCTGATTTGGAGACAGAGGTCGTATTAGACGACGAAGAAGAAGAGTTGGATATAGGAGAAGGAGAAAAAGATGCCCAAGGCACACATCCTAGCCCCCCTCCCAGTGCAACCCACGTTTCTAGGGACCCTATTCTAGAGGGATCCCCTATTGAAAAAGGCGTGCACCCGCTGAGCCCAACCCAAGCTAACCTCGCAGAGGACATTCTTTCATCCTCTGTCGAACGCACAGACCGGGAACCACATTATACTCCAACATCCTCTCAATAGGATGCTGGTTTTAAAATAAGAGTCTAATCGCCCAAGGACTCGTCACAACCCAAAGAGGCATCCGTTGCCTCTCCACACTTGAGTGACCAACCAAAGTATGCTTCAGAGGCATATGCGAAAGTCACAGAGACTGACGGTCTAGAACGCCCAAAGTCCACACTCGATCCCTCTACCGAGTTAGGCTTTGAACCTACTAGGCAAGATATCGACAGAACACTAGTAGGCTCTCCAAAAGGAGATGTTTGAGGATCCGGTGGAAGTCCCCGAGCTGACTTCGAAAAACCAGTCTCTGAGGGTGCCTCACACTCCGAGGCTACTAGGTCACCATGGTTTGGTGATCTAGGTTACCAGGATACCTATGTGATGAAGGGGGAGTTACAAACCTTCGCCACAGCGGTATTCCAGAGGTTAGACGAGTTGAAAAGCTTGTTTACCTCTCAACCATCGACAGAGGCGTTTGCTCCAATCACAGAGGCTCTGAAGGAGTTGACATCTACAACTTCAGAACTCAAGGCGACTCTTTCAGCCCTTCAAAGCTCTGTCCTTCATAAAGACGACCTCGCAGAAGCCTTCAGCGCTCTATCACTCAACCCTTCTTCAATCCAGAAGCTGAAGACAGAGGTATCAGAGGTAGCCGCCCAGTTTGCTGCTGATTTCATCTCTGCCGGCTACACAGACTATTCCGTGTTCAAGGACGAGATCAAGAACATGTTCTCCTCTACGGTCACCTATGGTATTGATACCAAATCTTCCAGGGCAAATATCAACCATCTAGCCACTCGCAGAGAGCTATACGCAATGGTTGAAGGCCTAGGAGATATCGTAAGCAAACACACAAACCAACTCCACAAAGAAGCTCGAGGTTCCAACCAATCCATTAGAGACTGCACTTCAAAGCTCGTCAAAGAGGGTGATTCCTTCAGAAGCGAAATCTATTGCAGCTTCTCGAAAATGAAGTGGGCCTCAGAGATCGACAAAAACAACGCTTCTGTGAACGCTGAGTTGGTGATCAAGAAAATGAAGAAGGCGGCTATCAGGATTATGAGGCGATTGAAGAAGGCTCCCCTTACCTCTTGCAAAACAGAAGCCACCAAAATCCATGATGATCAAGGAGGTGATGACCATGATCGTCATGAGGGGGAGAAGAAGACAGAGAAGAAAATAGAAGAGCCTAAGAAGACATCCTCTTCAAAACTACTAAAGATAGTGGACTCTGCAGCTGCCTTGTTCTCAAAAGACAAAGCACCAGAGCCTAAGGGGAAAGGCAAGGGTAAAGCTGTAGACGAGTCGCCACAGAGGGGGTCAAGCTCTGAAACGCCAGAGGAGATAAATGAAGAAAAGTATGACGACCCAGAACTTGTTCAAGCGTTAAAGGCATCTTTGGCAGAGGCAAAGGCAAGAAAGGGCAGAGCCCCTATCCCCAGAGCTGGAGAAGGCTCATCCTCCAAAAAGGTGAAGGAGGAAACGTCCACGGGTACGTTCGACGCTTTGTTAGGAACTGTCAAACCTATCCAAGCAGAGGGGTCCACCCAGAGGCCGATTCTAGAAGAAGAAGAAGAGACCAGAATACCAAAATCTGCCATAGTGGGGAGGGTTATTGAGATCCTTGATTCGATGAGCAAAATTCCCATGCAGCAAGTGCGCACAGAGCCTGTAACCACTGTGGAAGAGATTCTGCGGTGGCGTTACTCTGCCATGGACACAGAGCCCCCTTACGATCCAGAGCTTACAGGTATACCCTCTGCAGCTGTGAAGTTTCACTTCTCAAAACTCACAAGGCCACGCGAGCAGGTCTTCTCAGAGCACGTGATAACTTCCCTTGAAACAATATCTCCAAGGACTATGCTAAAGAAGACCGTGCTTTATGCTCAATATGTGTATTTGACCTTATCTTCTGGCACAAAATTCTTAACAAGTACATGGAGAGGAGGTCAAGCTATTCGACTTCCCTCAGAAGGCTGATCGAAGTAATGCGTGCTCAAGGAAAATACTACAGCCAGAAGGACTTTGATATCACGGTGAGGTTGGCCCAAACAGAATTGAAGATTTCCCCTCCGAAGAACAGGCCAAGTTGGCTACTTAGATGTCATCCCAACACCATTGTCCAAAATCCCATCTTTGGGTTTGTGTTCTTGGACAAGGATGACATTCTAAGGTTCTTTGATCCGATAGAGGCGAACAAGTATTCGACAGAGACTCTTGAGTGGGTGTTCAACCTAGTAGCAGCAGAGGTGCATAGAGGGCACCTAAGGGCGGATGAAGTGTCTGGTATTTTGGAAGCAATTAAAGTTCAAGTCTCCTTCAAAGAGTGGATATTCAAGGTCTACAGAACCATCAAGTCAGATCTGTAGTTTGCCGTAGACGACTATCCAGACTCTGTTGTGGACTAATCTTCTGTAATAGTATTGGCCTGAGCAACAATTTTGTAATTCTTTCAAATTTATGTAATTCTTTTCAGATGATGAGTTTAATCTCCACTTGTAATTCTTTCAATTAGTCATTTCTTGCATTCCTTTGTCCAATTTTACTTTTTCATACTTAGGGGGAGATTGTTAGCTCTAATATTCTCTTGATGTAAAGGTATGAAAAAGTATTCTACAAGTGTTGACAGAAGGGTATCTTCCACAGAAGACAACAGAGGACCAGCAACAGAAGTTGTTTCATCGTGCAAGTCAAGAATGACAGAACCTCTGATGTCTCTCACAGAGGTTATGGAAAATGGTCCTCTGGCAATAAGAACCTACAAGTCTTCTTCAGCAGAGCCTCTGAGATGGCTCACAGAGGGTCTGCGGATTCGTCTTCTGTGAAGATCCTGTTCTGTTGTTTTTCAAAGGTTGTTAGTTGGACGTGCTTCTCACGTGACTAGGTCTTTAATCGACTTTATTTGGACGGCTTAGATGATTTCACACGTCATGGTCATGTCAGAAAGGTCGTTAGGAACTACTATAAATTGCAGCTTAGGCCTTTGTAATTCTATGTGCTTCCGTATTGTAATCGTCTATATTTTCAATCAATTGAAAAACCTTTGAAGCTATTGTGTTCATCTTCTTCATATTAATCTGTGTGTTCTTGGTTAATTTTTCTGTTTTGTTCTTATTATTGTTTCCGCTGCACTGTAATCGTCCTAAAGATTATTCAGAGTAAGAGTTCAAATACCAAAGCTGAATTTACAGGTCCTAACACAAAGTTTCCTGGAACTTTCTCATTTCTTCAGCCAACATATCCCTGGTTACATATTCAGGGTGTGGCAATGATCTCTCCTTAACATTCCCATAATGGGATTCTTCATGTTTAGAACGTATTTCGGTCCAGCCCTTTCCCTGAGACTGACTTCTTCCTCTACCTCGTCCCCTTGATCTTCCCCGACCTCTATTTCCAGACGTGCTAGTCGGTAGGTTTACTGGTGATTCTTCCCTTTCCTCAGATTCTGGACGAGCCACTCTTTCAGATCTTCGAATTCGGCAAGACATTTGCAGATTTTAGTGTTAATAATCACGTATTCACCTTCCCAAATATAATGAAGTATTCAAGTTCAGATGTGTACCTGTAAATTCATAATTACACTGGCTAGATGTAAGTAAAATTTACCTTACACACTGTGTTGGTCCCGGAAGGGTCTACAAGATAAGAAACAGTTTGTAGAAGAGGGGGGATGAATACAAACACAAGGTTTTCAAATTTAAAATATATATTGATAGAGAAGATCAATACAGATTTTACAAGACTGTTTGCGAAAAGATAAGGTAAAGAAAAACCTATYTAAACAATCTTTGGTTACACACGAAGCTATAGCAAACACAGAAAAGAGAATGCTATATAAAAGATCCTTTACTTAAGCTAGAGGATGCTTGAAGTAAGCATTATGTTGGAGAGTGATGCACGCACTCTGCATGGAGAAGAAACACTTCTATTTATACCATGTGCATTAAATGAACATTTAATGCAGTAAGGTAGGGTTTAGAGTGCGTATCAAGCCTTAAGAGGAAGGCTTGTCCTTTGCTATAGTGAATAGTACAAAAGCACTATTTTTGAGCAGACATCCTTGCTTAAAGTTGGTGGACAAAGAGTCGACTAATCGGCTCCGTACCGTACTAACTTTTGCAAGGGTATGGGTTTGTCCTTTGTGTGCATAAGGACAAGACAACAATAATCTTGCTAAGCAAGCTTCCATTGATCGCTGAATGCTGGAATGACCTGGAGGTCTAATCATCATTCGCTTAAGCTAAAGCAGTCTTCACACATATGTAGACAGGTTTGTATTCACTAAATACCACTTCAAATCACGTACTCGCCAGTCTCTAATCTTCAGTTTCAGTCTTCGACGTTCGCTGAAGGTTATTTGGTGTGAGTGTTGTCTTCTTGAAGTATTGCTGTCTCTGATGAATTTACAAAGCAAGTTATTCAGCGATCAATGAACATACTTAGTGATGATTGCTGGAACTAAAAATACAGAAACACAAATACAACGTGAAAGGGAAAAAGGGATTATCATCAAATCACTGAGAGAGAGGATCAACAATCTCCCCCTATTTGATGATAACAAGAAAACATAAAGAAAGTTATCTTATCAAATAATAGTAAGGAAAAGTTACATATAAAGTACATGTCCCTTTTTACTATTTTGGGATCTTTTTCAGTTTGGTCAGTCTCAGCTTGAGGGTTTTCTTATGTTATATCTAAGAAAATTACAAATACGGAAACTAAAACTGAAAGCTTATTCACTGACTTATAGATTGTCAGTGAATGATAAAAGTAACATTGGAACTCATAGACTTGTGTCCCTATTACTTTTTTCAGGGATCTTTTCCAGTGAAGTACATGGAATACTCATTTCATTAACAATGGAAATAGTACAAGTATTACAGTACATGTTCAGAATTTAAAGAATGTAAATACAATCAATGAAAGAAGATATAGAAAAAGGATTTACAAGGGAAGTGGATTGTTGTTACAAAGAGAATCTTATTCTAGAACACTTAGATCTATGTAATCAGGTACATTTTCACCAAGGTTTCTTCGACGTAGGATTTCCCTTCATATATTCAGATCGACGACTTTTCTAGGCATGCTATCATCTATCCAGAGCAAGAGATACGCCAAGTGATCCATTGGACATAGATGTAGCTCTGACACCCTCTAAAATCTGACTTCACCTTCATAGTCAAGGAATATAACTCCTAACCCAGGTTTAAAATGCACAGAGTTGGGTGTATAGAGACCCTTATCTGGCAAGTCAAGATTCAGCATAGAAATGTCAGTACTCATATGACCCTTCAGGACTTCATCTAAGGAGAACCTTGGCTCATGTTCGTTCCTTAGGAATGGGCCATCATTAAGATTAGAGAGATTAAGTTTCTTCTTCCCACCTTTCTTCAAAGTTGGCCTGTCAGGGACCTTGACATACCTGGAYATMCTTTTGATGAGCTCGTTGATGGTGTCCTCGATAAGTGTCTTGTGTCTCGACTTGGATTGCTGAATGGCTTGTCTGATCTCCATCCATTCACTGTATCCATAGCGGCTTAGGTAGGAGAGGATGGTATCAACGGCAGGAAGGAGAAGTTGGATGTCTGATGCCATATCATAGGCATCATCACTTTCTTCATCTCCTCCATCATCTTTCTCTCTTTCTCTAGTAACTCCTCCACCTGCAGCAGAAGGATGTACAAAAGAAGGAGTTGAGGGTCTTTCAGTGACATTGACAGGATTGTCACTGGCATGTCCAAAGATGTCCTCTTGAGGATGGACATTCGTATGCTGAGGAGCATCGAGAGGCGCAGCCTCAGGTCCTGTGGTGAGTGTCTCATTATCAGGTAGGACAGGCGTTGATACATCATAGACACGTGTAAAGACCAAGGAAGGAGGGGAAGAGAAAATGGTTGAGAAAAGTCATGGGTATTCAGCGGTGGTCGCGCCGATAGCAACACTTTCAGTGATTTGGGTCACTGAAGTGATTTGTAAAGGTACCACTAGTACGATAGTGATAGGAGAGGTCACTGAAGAGCTGGGAGGGTTAACAGAAAATGCCTCAGGGGTAAGGCTAGTTTCAATAACTGAAACCTGTTGAGAGGCTCCAGCGAGAGACGTGGGTGTCCACTTTTTGGCTTTCTTGGCTCTCTGGGGAGAACCAAGAGTGGGTTGAAAGGGGTGTTTAGAAGAGGTTGTGGTGGCTGGGCTAAATGCGGGGGGGTTTACCCTTGTCCTTGCCACCTGAGAGGAAGAGTTAGTGATGGACACAATGGAAGAGAGTGCCACATCACTTCCCTCAGCTTGTGTTCTAGAATCCTGGAGCCACGCCGGCAAGCTGGTAGGTTACCTTCTGTAGGATAAAGACTTTTGAAGATTTTAGTCATTACCACAGAGAGGAACCTGGTGTAAGGCACCACCTTTTCTCGATGGCGCTTGTTCAGCTTCAGCACCAGGTCATCGAAAATGACCGCAACATAATTTTATTGCGACGCTGAATCGCAGAGATGCCTATCATCAAGGCAATCCTGGAGGCSTGGTCCTGACCACCAGTCTTTCCACCCATGCACTGGATGAAGTGAGAAAATAGGTATTGCTAGATTGTTGACATCCTATTTTTCTCAATCTTCGAGAGTGACTTGAGAGGAGCGTCGGAGTCCTTCTTCAGTGGCCACTGGTAGCCAATGGCATCGAGGAAGGAGATGATCTCGGCAGTGGAGGGTTCGCTGTCGAAGGGACCCTTGGGAAGACGGAGAGCTGAACAAAGTGAAGAAACCCAAAAGTTTACTTGCATGCGAATGAAGGTAAAGTGGATTTGCTCCATTGTTCGTCCAACGTCGTCTTGGACTTCAACGACCTCAGCAGTGTACCAGAATTGCTGGAGTATTTCCTTAACCATAAGAGGTTCATCGTCGAGAGCGTAGCTGAGCGACGATTGTTTGAGAAAGTCAGCCGCCAGTTGGTAGAAGGCTCGTGTGGGTGGTATCTCCAACAAGGCAAGATGGTTATTGGCCTTGATGGAGACCTCGTCAATAGTGAAGTTGACGTTCTTGGTAGCCATCTGTGTTTTGTTAATAAAAACATAAATAAGAAGATAAACGGTTAGAAAAGTACCAAGAATATATGGTGAAAGATTATAGAAAAAAAGTTTTGATACTAGAAAAACTTCTTTTGAAAAACCAGAGAAAAATAAGGGTTTTTCAAGTAGAATGTGTATAAAGAAACATGTTTATTGATCAAGAAGGAAATGATCAAAAAATCTCTAGTTTAATGTATTAAGAGAACAAGGTTCTTAATATTATTAAACACATTTCTTATAACTAAGAAAAAGAAAAGAAAGAGATTATGACCTTTGTGATTGAAGAAGAAAGGTCGAAAAAGAAAGGAAAGGGTTTGAAGGATGTTCTTGCTTTGGAGAAATATTAGCAGAGGTTCGACTAATAATTTTTGAAAGCGTAAAGAGAAAAGTGAAGAAGAAATCTTATATTTGTAGGTAAGAGTAGAGAGAGAAGAAATATGAGAGAGAAGAGAAGACGACGGTTCAAAAAGTGGTCATAATGAGCAATATGCCACGTTCTCATCCACGATTGGATGGCTTTTAATGAGGTATCATAATGACAGGTCATTTTGTGCGTGTCAAAGTGTCGCTTATGGAAAACAGAGAATGTCGTCTTAAAAACGTGCATTTAATATTTTCTTTTAAAAACAAAAAGTTTTTAAGGATGTGAAGAGTCATTCAGTGTAAAGAAAAGGTACTGAGATACTTCATTTAAAATAATTTAGCACTGAAAACAAGAAAGTATTCAGTGATGGTTTTAAGACATCATATTTCAGTGAAGAGGAACACTGAAACTAGCATTTACAAAACTTTTTGGTCACTGAAGAAAAAGAGTCAGTGATCGTTTTAGATTTTTAAGAAAGTATAAAGATATACTTTAAGATGTGGTGAGTGRAGAGAATCACTGAGACCAYCTTTTAAAACATTTTTATCACTGAAAAAGAGAATATTCAGTGATGGTTTTAAGTTTTTAGAAAAAAGGAGTAATCATACCTTAAGAGAGTAGATATATTTACACAAGAGTTCACTGTTAAGTGTAGAGCACTGAATCATTTCACTTACTGAGTGATGTTTAATGACTGAAGGTTAATCTTCAGTGTTCAACATACCCAATTCGTTGTTCAAAATATTAAATCTTGCCTCATCAAGAGGCTTGGTGAAAAGGTCAGGGAGTTGATACTCAATTGGAACGAAGTGAAGTTCAATATCACCATTCATAACATGATCTCTGATAAAATGATATCGGATCTCAATATGTTTGGTCTTGGAGTGAAGAACAGTGTTGTTTGCAATTGCAATGGCACTWGTGCTATCACAATAAATAGGAATTCTGGAAAACTGAAGATCGTAGTCCAACTGCTAATTTTTCATCCAAAGAATTTGGCCACAACAGCTACCAGCAGCCACATATTCAGCTTCAGCAGTTGATGTGGACACATAATTTTTCTTTTTGGTTGTCCAGCTCACCAACTTTCVACCTAGAAGCTGACAGCCTCCAGTGGTGCTTTTCCTCTCAATTTTGCAACCTGCAAAATCACTATACGAATAACCAGTAAGGTCAAAACCTGAACCTTTAGGGTACCAAAGACCCATATTAGGAGTTCATTTAAGATATCTGAATATGCGTTTGACAGCAATCAGATGGGATTCATTTGGTTCAGCTTGATATCTTGCACAAAGACAAGTGGAGTACATGATATCGGGTCGGCTAGCTGTGAGATAGAGCAAAGAGCCGATCATTCCTCTATAAGCAGTTGTGTTTACAGGCTT
>NW_020200763.1:47157-48398 GCF_001531365.2 Cynara cardunculus var. scolymus
AACCGGTTAGAGCAACCTTATCATCTTGGTCAAGAATGTGACATGAATTCTTTGAGAATTTAACTGTATAATCTTTATCACACAGTTGGCTGATGCTAAAAAGATTGTGCTTCAGTCCTTCAACGTATGCAACGCGCTTAAAAGTACTTGTAACGTTGGATAATATACCAAAGCCTTTGGTATATCCTTTTTCATTTCCACCGAAGGTGACTGATGGTCCTCTTTCTTCCTTGAATTGAGATAAAAGAGATTTATCGCCAGTCATATGTCTCGAACAACCACTGTCCAAATACCATATTCCTTTGATAACCTGAGTAGGAAGCAAAATAAGAATGCTATTGCTACCTGACTAATGGGGTCCAGCTTTGTTAGATGCTTCATCATTAGATACCAAAGAAATAGTATTAGACGATGGCATCACTGAACCTTAAGAGGTTTGAGTGGAAAGAGGAACAACCCTTGAAACTACCAAGGTAGTTTTAGTGAAAGTCTTCACTGAGTCTGGAGAAGAGACTTTAGTGGAAGGAAATACAATGTCTGATGCTGAAGATTTTTCAACAGGAGTTGTCTTCGCTGAACCTGAAGAAGTGGTTTTAGCGGTTTTCTTCACTATGACTGTAGGAGCAGCCTTTGTGGATAAGTTCACCTTAGTTGATTTCTCAGCCTTGGCTACTTTCTTGCTCAAAACTGATGAACCAATTTTAGCGACAGAAGGACACTTACTACCAGTATGTGTTTTCTCACCACAGTGTATACACTTCCTAAAGACAAGAGTTGATTTAGGGCCAGGAAGTATCAGATTAGAAGCGGGACCAGTCCAAGAATACCCTTCTCATTAGTTCTAGGAGGAACTTTTGAGGAATAGGTGAAAAGTTCACTTTGAGCTGTGACTTAGATTTCTAAAGCGATTCAGATTTCCTAGTCCCTGAAGAAGAAGTTTTGCAAGCTGAAGGAATAGGCTTAGATCAATTAGAGTTGATTGACTTCTTAAGATGGGATGCTGTGACAATGGATTTACCTTTGTCTTTGCACCCAGAACTCAAAGGAGTTTCATCAAGATGACTCTCAGAAAAAGAAGAGGAATGAGAGGAAGAAGTGTTGGGAATAGAAGAGACGAAGGTACCAAACTTGAGCATGGACCTGTCTACAACACTATCATCCTGATCATAGGAAAATCCTAGACCAGTCTTTATCTTGGCGGGGATCTGAGCGTTAATGATCTCAGAGGCTTTGAAGGAAGC
>NW_020200763.1:49858-51134 GCF_001531365.2 Cynara cardunculus var. scolymus
GGTTCCTTCATATTGGACACATAGAGTATCCGGTATGGATTTAGAAGATTTGAGTTTCATCACTGAGTGATAGATCTCATCAGGAAGAGACATAGCTATTATAGACCGAGCACGCGTGTCTATAGCTATTTTCTTCTTGTGGAAGATTTGGAATCTGCCGTTCAGGAATCGCGGCAGTCGTAGCTGTTGCTGGAACAGCCAGAATAATAGCAAATGGAATATATGGTCCATTTTCTATATAATGTGGAATTTCAGGATCCACACCATCCAGAAAGAGGGACATCCGGTTCTTCGAAATACAAAAGTTGTGACGGACAAACCGGGGAGGTTTGGCAAGGGAGCCATTATCTTGTGTATGTGTGTGTTTGTAATATGTAAAGCCATTTGAAAGCAGTAAGTTATCTAAGAAGAGATAAATTAATACAGAGAAATAACAAAACACAAGGAAAGAAAGAAAACACTGCTCTGATACCACTTGTTGGTCCCGAAAGGGTCTATAAGATAAGAAACAGTTTGTAGAAGGGGGGGATGAATACAAACACAAGGTTTTCAAATTTAAAATATATATTGATAGGGAAGATCAATACAGATTTTACAAGACTATTTGCGGAAAGATAAGGTAAAGAAAAACCTGTTAGGATCAAGCGCTTACCCACTACACCAAAAGCAATTGCCTTGGTGAAGGCTCAACCTTATTTCCCTTATAGCGTAGCAGCCAGCGCCACGTTTCGATTTAGGAAGATGCTGGAACCGTGACCAACAATCCCCCCCAGCATCTGCCGGTACTAATAAGAGCTTCGTTCGAAGTCAATGGCCGCGTAGCATGCCTTTCTCATAATTATGCACTCCCTGCATCTTATGCACACCATGGGATTCGAACCCATGACTTGCCCTGATACCAATTGTTAGGATCAAGCGCTTACCCACTACACCAAAAGCAATTGCTTTGGTGAAGGCGCAACCTTATTTCCTTTATAGCGTAGCAGCCAGCGCCACGTTTCGATTTAGGAAGATGCTAGAACCGTGACCAACAAAACCTATCTAAACAATCTTCGGTTACACACGAAGCTATAGCAAACACATAAATGGGAATGTTATATGAAAGATCCTTTACTTAAGCTAGAGCATGCTTGAAGTAAGAATAAGGTTGGAGAGTGATGCGCGCACTCTGCATGGAGAAGGAACACTTATATTTATACCAAGTGCATTAAATGAACATTTAATGCAGTAAGGTAGTGTTTAGAGTGCGTATCAAGCATTAAGAGGAAGGCTTGTC
>NW_020200763.1:51281-52605 GCF_001531365.2 Cynara cardunculus var. scolymus
TGTTGTCTTCTTGAAGTATTGCTGTCTCTGATGAATTTACAAAGCAAGTTCTTCAGCGATCACTGAACATACTCAGTGATGATTGCTGGAACTGAAAATACAGAAACATAAATACAATGTGAAAGGGAAAAAGGGATTATCATCAAATCACTGAGAGAGAGGATCAACACACTGTTCTTTCAACCCATCATATTTGTTTCTAATGGAGCTAACTATGTCCGGGACCCTTAATTTGCAATAAAAACAGTTTAAGTCTAGGTATCATGCTGTTAAATACCTAAATCCCTTAAACTCAGGCTTTGATACCACTTTCTGTAACACCCCAAAACGCACATTGCATGTAACACATATTTCATACAAAAGAATTACATGTTTAAATCACATTCAGGTCTCTTAGTACAGGAAATCTCTATACAGAATACAAGGTCCAAAAATTCTAATACATTTCTTGCACTAATCAACGTTCAATAATCAAAACTGTACATCAAAGATAGATCTTCAGGTAGAAATGCATATAGGAAAATATTACACTTTCCCCTTCCCCTTACTGTCGGTTCCTCCTGCAATACATAGTTAAAATCACAAAACTAGGGTTAGACTAAAAGGTCTAGTGAGATACCCTATTCATGTCATTGCAGGGTGAAAATCACCAAAACTTTTATGGAAAACAACTATTCATATATATAACAAATATCTGAACAAATAGAGACATAATACCAGATTCTTTCCACTTTTCAAGCTAAGCACACAGCTATTCAGATATCATACCTTTGAACCAATCAGGCTTCATATAATTCCACTTTTAAACCTTTTTCTAACTCGACAAGGTTTATATAAAGTTTCAGGCCAAACCTGTTATTTTCTCCTTAATAACATACAGACTATGATTTCCAATAAGAACCTTGATCATAAATCTTTAAATCACAAAGAAATAAAGATTCCAAACCACGGTAGTCTTAAGGGATATAATAGAAAGAGTTATATTATACAACACACATACAAATGCCACCCTTATATCAAATATACACCTCTTCTTGATATGCCACCCTTATCCCATGGTATACCTCTCCTTTATATGCCAACCTTATCCCATGGTACACCTCTCCTTTATATGCCACCCTCATTTCTTCATCAAAACTTTTCGCAAAAACAATTCCAAATTGTGACAATTCGTCACTTTGGCACTTCAGGTTAGTACCCTATTTCAAGATCTTTATTTAGAACTAAGTCTTTCTAGGGTTTAGCTTCGATGATTAGAGATCATCTTGTTTAATTCCTAAGATTAGTTCGTTAGATCGCGTCTCGGCAGGTAGCTAACAAAGTT
>NW_020200763.1:53490-54737 GCF_001531365.2 Cynara cardunculus var. scolymus
TAGTTTATGCAATGCCAAATAGTCTTGAAGTATTTCACATAAAATAAAGCCGATATTTTTAAGTTCCGTCCTATTTAAAAATTTAAAGTTTCCAAAGTCCCATTTTATATTTATTTGCCAATTAATTTAAAGAATGGTGTTTTAAATCTTTTGTCAAAAATGTTTTGTTGTATTTATTGGGGTCTTTTATTTTGTGAATAAAGGTCTTATTTGGGCTTGGGCCTTTTAGAGGTCAGCCCATTCTTTTTATTTAATCCACATATAAATACCCCCTTCCCTTTTGAAAGTTCTTCACTTTTCAAATTTCCAGCCATTTCATCTCTCTCTCTCTCTCTCTCTCTCTCTCTAATTTCATCATTTTCCAACCGATTCCATCGTCAAGCAAAACTCAAGATTTCCGCTATTCTTGAGACTAGTTCATAGTCAAGAAAAGGTATGTTTAAAGCTATTTACTTCTTTTTTTGATGTCTAAAAGTCTTTACCTTTCTCCCTACTCGACTTTTTGGCCATATACGGGATTTAAAGAGGAGAGATTATTCATCAAAGACCCACCTGTGTCTTCGTTGGGGATGATAATCTGTGACCCAAGTTCTTTAAATCTCCAARAAAGAAAGAGAAATTCCTTGCATGTGAGGTCCGATCACATTTTCGGATGATAGGTCTTGCATGCAACTTTAATCGGATTTATCCCTTTGAAAACGTTTGGAATCGGGACTTACTTTATTTTTTGGAAGTTGTTCGATGACGATGGTTTTGTGTTAGATTTTTAATTCACGGAAATATTGAGCTGTATGCAATCGGTGTTGAAGGCGTGTGGCTCAAGAATTGTGGATTATTCTTGAAAAGAGTGTTAAACYCACTCAAAATCTCTTGGTTTTGATAATTGGCGGCTGCCATCATTTGTTTTGGGATGACATTTAATGATGTCATTATTTGGATTATGGAGGGTTCCTTTTTAATAAATAATTAAAAACGACTTTATTTTATATAAAAAACACTTGGAGGCTTTGCATTTAGATCAACTTTGCTCTACCTTAGCCAAGGAAAACCGTAAGTAATATAGCGCTGGTTGGGCTAAGGAACTGCTTAGTCAAGTTTTACTTGGAACCTCTTGGGCTAAGGAACTGCTTAGTCGGGTTCAWTATGTTTGGTTTTGACAACTGTTTCTGCACTTAGAATAAATGCTAAATTGATGCGCTTGAGAGTATATGTTTCCAAATAAAAGTCCCCGTCCGTACACGCTACTT
>NW_020200763.1:56622-58942 GCF_001531365.2 Cynara cardunculus var. scolymus
GAAGGGAACAAAATGACTCAGATTGTGACTGGAATACCTGCGTCTTACCCTCAAGGGATGAATCCAACGGAAAGAGAGTGGGTAAGAAGGATAGCAGCGGACACACAAGTACACAAGACTCGACTGAGTTATCAACATCACATCCTCRACAACTTGTCCGATGTAATGGAAGCACATCATGAGAGCCTAATAAGGAACATAGAGGCTACTGCTGCCGCCCGACGTGAAATTAGGAGGTTGTATAAATGGCTATTTGTTTATAGCATGATGATGTTGGCATTAGGAATAGCTAATGGTTGGATGTTATTCTAGAAGTAGAATTCAGAATAGGATACTCACTCTTGTTCTGATTGCTAGAAACCCTGTTTTGTACTCATCATCCAATTTCAATGCATGGTACCTTTTGAAGAAAGCTTATTATGTCAATTTATTGTTAGAATGAGTTTACTCTATCATGGTTTTGATAATGATTGTTTACCCTCCATACGAAGAACACTCTTGGGTACCATAGAAATATATTGGATGCTATTACCCTTGCTCTGCCATCAAACTTACAAATTCCATTTTGATTAGTATCCAAAGAAATGCCGCCAAGAAGGGAGAACCCCGATATTGCGCAACTCGAATCTGACCAACTTATCGCTGCACTACCCAATATAGTCAGCCAAGTGGCTGCTGGACTGAATGCCAACCAGACTTCAACTCTGAATCTAGACCTCCGCGAGAATGTACTTATAAGACTTTCAGAGCTTGTAACCCCAAGGAATTTAATGRAACCAAAGGAGCGGTAGGATTACTGTCGTGGCTACAAAGCATGGAATCCGTTCTTCACATTAGTAAATGCACCGAAGGGAATAAAGTAGAGTACGCAGCGTGCCTATTACAAGGAAGGGCGCTCACTTGGTGGAACACATTAGTGCAAACCAGAGGTCGAGAATCGGCTAATCGAATTTCCTGGGAGGAGTTTAAGAAGATGCTAAAAGACGAATACTGCCCGAGGAGTGAACTCCAAAAATTGGAAATGGAGTTGTGGAACCTCGAAATGAAAGGAGACAATATCTCTGCGTATACAACAAGATTTCATGAGTTGGCAAATCTTGTGCCACATCTGGTGTCATCAGAAGAGGTTCGAATAGAAAGGTACATTTGGGGATTATCTCCAGAAATTAGGGGAAACATAACCTCTACCAATCCAAAGACTATTCAAGAGGCTACAGAAATTGCCACGAAACTCACGAACAATGCTGTGCGATCCGGAGGGTTGGCCAAGGGAAAACGGAAGATAGAAGAGTATGGGGACGAAGAATTGGAGGGAAATTCGACAGAAGCAGGAGAATGACAAAGAATTTTGGAGCCTAATCACAGGTGGTAAGGCAGGGCGATGCAGAAAGATGCAATAAGTGCAAATTTCCACACCGAGGGAATTGTATCATCTGCCAGAGGTGTCGTCTAGGGGGCCACACGGCAAAGGACTGCCGGAAGCGTTTATGTTATGAGTGTGGAAGTCCAGACCATATAAGGAATGATTGCCCAAAACGGAAAACAGGGACAAATGCAGACCAGAATCGACAGAATAGTGTGGGTAATTCAGGAAGTCAGGTTCGAGGGAGAGCTTTTGAATTGGGAGCCAGGGACGCCAGAGAGGATCCCAATGTAGTATCAGGTACGTTTCCTCTGAATAATGAATTTGCATCGATTTTATTTGACTCTGGGGCGGACAGAAGTTTTGTGTCACCATACTTTAAACAGAGAATTAACTTAAAACCCCAGAAATTGAGAGAAGCCTTCATAATTGAGTTTGCCAATGGCCAGGAATTCAAGTCTAGAAACGTAATTTTGAATTGCACTCTGAACCTAGCTAATAAGGATTTTAGTATAGAYCTTATACCGATCAAACTAGGAAGTTTTGATGTAATTGTAGGAATGGATTGGCTATCAAAAAATCAAGCTGAGATTGTTTGTTAAAAAAAAAACTTATTAGAATTTTTCGAGACGGAATGGAGTCAATTGTGGTCCAGGGAGATAAGCTAGACCGAATGTTTAAGCTGGTATCCTGCATGAAGATGCAGAAGTATTTGAGGAAGAATTACACTGCGTACCTGGGCCATGTGACTGACGGTAGGATCAAGGAGAATAAGGTTGAGGACGTATCGGTAGTACGAGAATTTCCTGATGTTTTCCCTATGGAATTACCAGGCCTGCCCCCACAGAGACAAGTCGAGTTCGGTATGGACTTAATTCCTGGAGCTGCCCCAGTAACAAGGGCGCCATATCCTTTGGCACCCTCGGAAATGCAAGAGATGTCGACCCAACTCCAGGA
>NW_020200763.1:61001-63063 GCF_001531365.2 Cynara cardunculus var. scolymus
TAGTAATCAGAAATCGACTCAAGGCTGCAAGGGATCGTCAGAAAAGCTATGCCGACAATCAGAGGAGACCATTAGAATTCCAGAATGGCGATAAAGTTTTCTTAAAGGTTTCACCATGGAAAGGAGTGATGCATTTTGGAAAGAGTGGCAAGCTGGGCCCTCGATATATTGGTCCTTTCGAAATAACAGAAAGTATTGGACCAGTGGCGTATAAGCTAGATTTGCCCCCGGCGTTAAGCACTATTCATGATACATTCCATGTACCGAATCTTAAAAGATGCCTAACAGATGAAACTCAAGTAATGCCACTAGAAGACGTGCAAGTTAACGATCAACTGCATTTCGTTGAGAAACCCATAGAGATCATGGATAGAGAAGTTAAGCAGTTGAGACGTAGCAAGATCCCCATAGTAAAAGTACATTGGGACTCCAAGCATGGACCAGAGTACACGTGGGAAAGGGAAGACTTCATGAAAAGCAAGTATCCTCACTTGTTCTCAAGGCCAACCATGATTTTATTTTGACGATTAAATTTCGGGATGAAATTTTTCAGGCTTGGGGAGACTGTGACAATTCGTCACTTTGGGACTTCAGGTTAGTACCCTATTTCAAGATCTTTATTTAGAACTAAGCTTTCTAGGGTTTAGCTTCGATGATTAGAGATCATCTTGTTTAATTCCTAAGATTAGTTCGTTAGATCGCGTCTCGGCAGGTAGCTAACAAAGCTAGTTTATGCAATGCCAAATAGTCTTGAAGTATTTCACATAAAATAAAGCCGATATTTTTAAGTTCCGTCCTATTTAAAAATTTAAAGTTTCCAAAGTCCCATTTTATATTTATTTGCCAATTAATTTAAAGAATGGTGTTTTAAATCTTTTGTTAAAAATGTTTTGTTGTATTATTGGGGTCTTTTATTTTGTAAATGAAGGTCTTATTTGGGCTTGGGCCTTTTAGAGGTCAGCCCATTCTTTTTGTTTAATCCACATATAAATACCCCCTTCCCTTTTGAAAGTTCTTCACTTTCCAAATTTCCAGCCATTTCATCTCTCTCTCTCTCTCTCTCTAATTCCATCATTTTCCAACCGATTCCATCGTCAAGCAAAACTCAAGATTTCCGCTATTCTTGAGACTAGTTCGTAGTCAATAAAAGGTATGTTTAAAGCTATTTACTTCTCTTTTTGATGTCTGAAAGTCTTTATCTTTCTCCCTACTCGACTTTTTGGCTATATACGGGATTTAAAGAGGAGAGATTATTCATCAAAGACCCACCTGTGTCTTCGTTGGGGATGATAATCTGTGACCCAAGTTCTTTAAATCTCCAAGAAAGAACGAGAAATTCCTTGCATGTGAGGTCCGATCAAATTTTTGGATGATAGGTCTTGCATGCAACTTTAATCGGATTTATCCCTTTGAAAACTTGTTGGAATCGGGACTTACTTTATCTTCTGGAAGTTGTTCGATGACGATGGTTTTGTGTTAGATTTTTAATTCTTGGAAATATTGAGCTGCATGCAATCGGTGTTGAAGGCTTGTGGCTCAAGAATTGTGGATTATTCTTGAAAAGAGTGTTAAACCCACTCAAAATCTCTTGGTTTTGATAATTGGCGGCTGCCATCATTTGTTTTGGGATGACATTTAATGATGTCATTATTTGGATTATGGAGGGTTCCTTTTTAATAAATAATTAAAAACGGATTTATTTTATATAAAAATCACTTGGAGGCTTCGCATTTAGATCAACTTTGCTCTACCTTAGCCAAGGGAAACCGTAAGTAATATAGCGGTGGTTGGTCTGTCCGGAAGTTCGAGTAAGCATAGCAAGTCCTTAAAGGAATCATTCGGATAATCGTCAATCAAGTGAGGTTTCACGGCCCCACTTTTAATGCTGTTTATATGTTTTATGGGGGAAAAGCATGATATTGAGCAAACTTTGTATGTTTATGTTTTATGATACTTGTGACTAAAGAACTGTTTAGTCGATGCTATAATTGGAATATCTTGGGCTAAGGAACTGCTTAGTCAAGTTTTACTTGGAACCTCTTGGGCTAAGGAACTGCTTAGT
>NW_020200763.1:63298-69162 GCF_001531365.2 Cynara cardunculus var. scolymus
GGGGCATATTGGTCAGGTAAGGCTCAGTAGCGTCTCAAGTGTTACATCGCGAGGGATTTACATTTATTAAGTGCAAAGAATTCGCATAAGTTTGCTATTACTWGGTTWATRCATTGAAACATTTTTGTGCATGTGAAAACCCGTGAACTCACCAACTCTTTGTAGTTGACCTTGTTTTTATTTCATACTTTTCAGGTTCTAAGTGAGTGGTTTGGATGTTAAGGGAGCATACTTGAGCCAAGATCGATTAAGTCAAGTTTTTTATGTAATTATGAACGTTGTGTAAATTCTAACTCCTGTTATGTCGATGAACCGTTTTGTTTTTGAACATCTGAAATGGTGTTATTTATAAACTGTTGCTATGACCCGCTTGCCAGTTAGCACCCCGTGTTTCCGCTTTAGCGGGGTGTGACACAAATAGACCACAACCAATGGAATTATTATTAATCCAAAATCATTTATATCAAATTTCCATTTTATGATAAAATAATAATTTTCATCAATCAAGCACAAGGCATAGAACAAATCCGGTCAACATAGGCTTGGCCGGACTTTATCTACGGTCAAGTCTTAGCTGATTTACCAAATCCAGACAACTCATCGCCCAAAGCTTGTCCGATTTAACACTTAGATCAAATTTTAACATCTTCGTTCGGATAACAAGTCCGGACAATACTTCACCTAAGACTTATCCGATTTAAGACAATTCGGTCACCACATGGTCGTATTCATACTACTCCGTTCAAAATGTTTACCATATTTATCATTCATTACTCGCTCAGTGCTTAACCGGTTTAGAACTAAACCGCTTAACACTTGTTCGGTTTAGGGCTTAATCGCCCAACGCTTGTTCGATTTAAGAATAATTCGGTCACCCTTTGTCCGGATAAAACCCTTAAACAAATAACTAATTTCTTTCCAAAATAAACAACATTCAAATAAAGACAGTAACAAGTTTTATGCAAAAGGTTTAGAAATTGTTGATCCCAGATCTCTCAATAACACTAATAACCAAGTTAAAAATAACCAAATTATAGTGTTTTAATGGAGAAAGTGATGAACACTCAAGAATAAATTATGAACATTAAAGAACAATCTTGAGTGTCAAAGATTTCACTTTATTAATAAGAAAAATGTAAAAACGACATCTAATACAATAGGCCTAATCACCTATTTATACTAGTAATCTAATTAGAAGATAACTATCTACTGAGACTATTTAGCTAATCTTCTATTAACAGATAATATTTATCTACACTACTGATAAGCTATAATATTAAGATAAATTGAAATCCAGCTGTCGATTTGTCATCTCCAGTTGTCTTTCATGGGATGATGAATCAACCTTATCTTCATATCTTCATCGTATGCCTCTGGTTGAATTGCTGAAGAAAACTCTAAGTGTTGTTGACCAGAGGGGTGATGAGGATGCTCTTTCCATCGCATCTCTGGTTGTTCATCAACCCTCTGGTTGTTCTCCAGACTTAGTCAATTCTGCCTTGATGTCTTCATCGGTCTTCTACTTCTTCATCACTCTGGTTGTTCATTACTTTTACCCTTTATGGATTATGGGGTCTAACAATCTCCCCTTAAGTAATGAAAGAACATAAACTAATCTATGAACAGAATTGAAGAACATACACTAATCCAAAGAAAAACATAAAATTCCAAATTTCCATTGGATGATGAATTCTTACAATACTGGAAACAGAAGACATCATTTTTTCAGGAAAAAATTTACAACTCATCATGATCTACTATGAGATATATCCCAAAAGCGCAGAAGCAGTCTTCGATAGCCGATGATTGTTGATATCTCATGAATGAGTTGATTCCCATCTTCTCTTGGCACATGGGTTCTACCAAGTCTTTCTCTGATGACCTTCTGAAACCACTCAAGTGTATCGGCTGAATAATTGAAGGCTTCAGTCAATCTGAAGAATTTTTTTACCCTGAACTCATTCTTGTAAACAAGTCCAAGCTCGGGTTGAGTTAAGACTAAGGCAGATCTCTTCTCCTACAGGCCTGGAAAGTCTTCATTTGGTGGAGCACAAGAGAGTCTTTTGATGCCTAAGCGAAGAGCAATTTTAAAATACTCTTGGCTTGATGGTTTACCAGTGTCTACATTGTCTTCACAACCGCTCTGTTCGCCATCCCAAAATTGGTGCCATGATCCTGTCGCTGAGCCGTGTATGTATAAAGTTCGATCAAGTCATAGGGATTGAGGTTGATGAGGTCATTTTCTATGAACACGCTAATTTGACCATGTGCTCTTTCCACTGTGTACTCGATGTATCTTATGGCTCTATTGGCGAAGGTCCTCACTTTTAGATCCATAATCCTCCTTATCCCATCATTTGAGAAGACAGCCTATGGTGCTTGGGTGGTCTGTCTAATAAACCTATGGTGTAGGAGGTCCATGGACTCTGGCAATAGAATCGGAAGATTGAGGGTCAAACTTTCATCATGGTAGTGATACAAGTATTGATGTATATTTTCCATCATTATGGGTTCCCTGGGTGGCAGCTCTGGACGTCTCCGCAACGACTCCATGTTCTGAATAATTTCATCGACTAGGCTCTGCGGAGGTTGCCTAGACGAAGAGGAAATATCCGCTTGCACCATGGTTGGTTGGGTTGAGGGTTGTGTATGGGTTGGTAAAGGTATAGTTTCTTGTTGCGTTGGTTCAGCTTGGGTTGGTTCTGGTTCATTGGGTTCAGAATGGGTGGTTTCTGGTTCATGGGGTTCTGTTTGGGTTTGGAATTTTTGGGGTGAAGAAGGTTGGATTATTGTTGGTTCTGGTTGTATGGATAAGGTGGTGAAGGGTTCTGTGGTGCGAGGGGTTGGTGAAGGTGTTAAGGGTAGGTTTGATGTTGGTGATGGAGTAAAAGGTGGGGAGGTTGGATTTTCATCGGTTGAGGAACTCAACACGATGGGTTCTTGGGTAGTAGCAAAGGAAATATGTACATTTTGTACATCTTCAGAGGGGTGATCCTCTGGTTACCTTGCTTGGGTTCCTTCGGTTGTGGGTGGTGGTTGTTCTTGTGTTTGTGGTAGTGGTGGTGGTGGTGCAGCGGATTCCATTTGATGAGCAGCCGCGACTTGTGTCTCCCCCTCATGAGGTCCAAAACCTTGATCATCGGGGTCTGGGTCGTCATGTCGTGGCCTCTTATGTTGGCGGCTGCTAGAGCATGAAGCTCTGCTCCAATTCTTATTTTTCTCCTTCCTGAAGGACGCAAGATACGCCTTCAGGGCTGGTTGTCTTCGGCTCTCCTCCATTGTGTGAAGGTGAGATGTGGTGCGCCTTTGTTCTTCAGCCAGGTTCTGGGAGAGATCCCTTGTTGGTTGAATCGCGCGATGGATGAATTTGGCACTTATCTCATTAAAGGATGAGACAAGTGCCTTGGACAGAGCCCTTAGGTTGGCTCTGGTGGCAAACTTTGCTCTTGATGATGAGGCTTATGGTGGCATGGAGGTGGTGGTTGATGTTAATGGAGGAATGGAAGGTTGGCTTTGGGATTTCTCACCTCATCAGTGAAGGAGGTGAAGGCGTCATCGAAGGATGGGCATGCAGAGGGAGGTGGGGGTGGAGTAGGCTGGGGGATTTGGGCTGGGATTGTGGGAGGGAGTTAGGTGAGGGTGCTTTGTATGGTGGCCATTTGGTGGGTAAGAGAGGCAAGGGCTTCTTCGATTGATGAAGTGGTTTGAGGTGGGGCTTGGGGAGGAATTTGGGAAATGATGGTGGTTGGTAGGGTGTTAAGGTTTTGTAGGATGGTGTTTAGTTGGGTGGTTATGTAGGTAAGGTTCTCATCGGCCTCAGTTGCCAAGGCCATGAGGGTGGCGATGGAGTGGATGAGGATTTGGTTTCTTTGGGTGGCAAGGGAGGAGGCGGTGTTGTGATGTTGGGTGATGGTTTGCTGGAGCATTTGGAGACGTGTTGTATTGTCTCTGGTTTGGGTTTCAAGTTGGGAGAGATGTCATTGTAGGATGGCAAGGGATTGTTGAAGGTCGGTGTTATCGGTTGAGGGTTGGTTGTCAACAATCCCTTGAATGATGAGTTTAAGGTCTTCCAAGGACCGCATAACTGAGTTGACAAAGGCTTGAAACTCGGCCTTTGTGACCAGATCAGCAATGGGGGTAACCCCAACAGCAACGGATGCTGCAGGTTGAGCCTCTGCTCCTGAGGCGCCTTCATTGCCTTGTAAAAATGTAGGCCGTGAAGGACTTCCATCGTGTCCTTGATAGCCCTCAAAAGAGGAGATATCTAACGATGTTGTTGCATCGGCTTCCTCTTCCTTGGCTTCAGAGACCGGGTAAGTGAAGCGAATGTGTGTCCCCTTCGGTAGATCAAATATCGAGGGGAGATGTGCAGGAAAGGAAGATCGCTCTGAATGATCTTGGGGTGTATCAATGTCAGAAGCAACACATGCTTCTCTGTGTGTGATAGGTTGTGTCGAGCCTTGAGGTGAAGGGGCTCTTATTTCTTCATCACCTCTCTATTGGGAGAGGGGTGATGGAATATGGGGTTCCTCAGCTGATTCATCTCCAGAGGCCCGAAGAATGGCTTCTGGATGGCTGGCTTGGGTAGGGATTGGACTGGGTCATCCCTGTTCAATACCCCTTTGGCTTTGATCGCCAGGGGTAGATGTGGTGGTTGCCCTTTGGGAAGTAGGTGGAGGAATTGTTTGAGTAGGGCCGGGGGAGGCACGATGAGTAGCATCATCATCATCATCCGATGAAGATGCCTCTTGTGCTCCCTCGCTTGGTTCTTGGGACGGCTCGAGTCGCTCTGGGGTAACTGTCCTTGGTTCCTGGGACAACATAGAGCGTTCATAGGTTTGGCAGATCTCAGACGTAGATGGAATGACATTGAGCATGGCCCTTGAAAGTTGGTGGTTGATGGTGTAACCCTCCTTTGATAGGGTGGGTCGATGGCCTTGCATTTTGTAGACTGGAGTGAATGGCTCTTCAGCTGGTAGACCATGTTTCCTCATTGCGTCCCCTATGAAGAGGGCGAGGAAACGATGGAATAGAAGAGCATATAAGGGCTTGCCAGCGGCTTGGAGTTTGCATTTCTTGACTACCGCCGAGTGGATCTCATTGTAGATGAGAAAGGCGTAGTCAAGGTTGAGGTTGAAGAACACCCCGTACATGATCGTCATGATATTGATGCTCCCTTGGTCCATTGACCCTAGCTTGCATGTGAGGGCCATGTTCAGGATGGAGAAGAACATGTTCCACATTGGCGGGAGGAATTGGCGTTTGAAGTCGGAGACGTTGCGTAGGTCACGATTGTAACCTAGCATCTTAACGAAGCATAGTATGTCGTCGGTGGTGGGTGGTTTGTCATATTCGGCAATTCCAAGCACCCGTCGAGTGGGAATACACAGAACTCGAGAAACTTTAGCCCGCGAAATTTTGAGCAAGCAAATCATATCGTTTGGGGGATCCATGTCCCCCATTATTCCATGGCTGTCGAGGTGGAACTCACATGTTTGCCAGTATTGTTGGACGTACTTTAGTGGTATGCCAGTGTCTGCAAGGGTCAGGGCTGGTAGTAAAATGCAGTTCTTGAAGAACTTAATCATAACGGCAAACCTATCGTCGAATAGTGTGTTTCTCAGTTCAATGGCGTGGTTGTTTGGCTTCATTGGTAGGAAAACGATGGTGCGACTGTCGATGCCGGTGGATTGAACGCGACTGTCGTTATTGTTTGACTCGTGGGAGTCGGAGGAGGCCATTGCTTGGGAAATTGCAGGTAGAATCTTTCGTCAAAATCTATTTGTAGGTTTAAGGAAGCGTAAAGAGGAAATGGTGGTAGAAGAAAGGTATTTATAGCTGGGGAGGAGGTGGGGTGTGGGGGT
>NW_020200763.1:69237-73207 GCF_001531365.2 Cynara cardunculus var. scolymus
GGGTGTGGGGGTGGGGTGGGGGTGGGAATGGGAAATGGTTTCTTGATTATTATATGAAAATAATCATGAAAAAGTAGAGGCGATTGGGTAATAGACGATTTGATTTGGAGATTGTAGCCGTCTTGATTGTACATGCCATTAATGTTGGAGGACACGTGTCAAGGCGGGGTTAGGGAAGGGTAATTTGAAAAGGTTTATGGGGAACAGGCTGTATATGGTGTCAGGCGCGTGTGAGGATGACGTATGGATTATTTGAAATAMGAAGTTATTCCAAATAATATCTTGTTAAGTATTGATCCAAAAATTATTTAAAAAAAATCCATCTAATTGTAAGATTAATACAAATTACGAAGTTTTGGCCTTCTAAAAACCCATGTTGTATAGTTTTTAGTCACAAAAGCTGCAAATTCATATAATCTCAAAAAAATATTCAATTAAGATGGGGAACCAGCGGTGGTCTGGTTGGATATTGATGAAGGAATTCATCAATGGAATGTTGGATTGCATGATTAAGAAGCCTTGGATGACAAACCATAGGTTATATTTAAGCATGTTCAATCCAGTATGTGGGACCAGAGGGGCTCTGGTTTGATACTTGGTTTATTATTTGGCATTTAGATGACCAGAGGCTCTGGATGATAAATGCATAAGTATACGATGGATATTCATGTTGAATGAATAGCTCCCTTCAAAAGATGCATGTATATTGGTTGAGGTTTAAAAAAACTCCCCCTAGAACCAATAATAAATATGATTGTCGTGACCAGATGTGACAGTTGTCAAATTCGAACTCTCAGGTTAGCTCTTATTAAGTTTGTATTAGTGTAACTGAAGATAATTTATAAGATTAAGAATTAGTTAGGTTAGTTTGGTCGAAAAATTTCCAGAGATTCCGGCAATTGCTTAGAAAGTCCGGTTCCGACCCGAAATTATCTGAAATGTCCCATACAGTACCAAATGCTCTAATTTATACCCAATTTATATAAAACACTAAGTTTTAGTGTTTTAAATATAAAACCTTTCTATTTAAATAAATTTAGTCATCATGGGCTTTTAATTTGAAGAAAAATGTCAAAACTGAGAAAATGGCATTTTATGCATTTTGGGGTTTGTTTTTATATAAAAAAAATTATTTTGCGTTTGGGTTGGGCTCTCCATGGCCGGCCCCTCCCTCCCCCATTTTCCTCCCATATTCCACATATAAATACCTCAATCCTTTCATTATTCCTCATTTGCATCCTTTTAAAATTTAAACTTCCTCTCCCTCTCTCTCCCTAAAACTCAAGGGTCACCTTGAAAATCATCCCCATCCTTCATCCTCCTTCATCTATTCAGCCGATTTTCTTCTTATCTTCATCATTTTAGCAAGAGTTTGGAAGATACTACATTAATTTCATCCACAAACAAGGTAACATATTCATCCCTTTCTTTTTCTTCTAAGTTTTGGGAGAAAAACCCACTTTTTATACACTCCTTATCTTCTATCTTCTAAGTTCCGAAAATATTGAGTTTTAAGGAGAGATTATACACCAAAAACATGTAAAAATGTTTATADGATGRTGGTAATCTATGACCCAAACACTAGAACTCAAAAAGATAGGAAGAAATCATGATTTTATGTGAGTTTGTTTCTTAAAAATCTTATATTTTGGTGCTGACAGATTATGTGCATGTGCACAAATCGTCTATATCTTGTAAATGGCATGTTTAAATGTTATGAGATTTCTTTTAAAATTTTATTTATTGAGTTGGGGTTGTAATCCAATTGGTCTCACTCAAAAACATTGAGTTTTGACTCCCCAAATACTCAAAACATTATATATGTGCATCTGAGAGTTTTTCAGTAGGTAAACCCTACTTTAAACAGCCATAACACTCTACATAATCATTCAAAATTGTTGATTTTTCTTCTTAGTTTAATGAGTTACCTTTCAAATTCCACCGATTTCATTCAATATTGTGGTGATTTGAGGTTTTAACTACTCAAAACAAAGTGAACATGCAATCTGTCCGAATCTGACAGATTTGTATAGCACGGTCTTCTTTAGCATAGTTCTTGGAGATATGGTTTCGTGAGAAGTGATCACATGCTCTGAGAAGACCTGCTCTAGTGGCCTTGTGAGTTTCGAGAAGTGGAACTTTGCAATGGCAGAGGGCATTCCTGTAAGCTCTGGGTCATAAGGAGGCTCTGTGTCCACAGCTGAGTAACGCCACCGCAAAATCTCCTCAATAGTGGTTACGGGCTCTGTGCACACCTTCTGCGTACACCTTCTGTGTAGGAATCCTACTCATAGATACAAGGATCTCAGATACCCTCCCCACCGTGGCATATTCTGGAGTTCTGGATTCTTCTTCTAGTATAGGCCTTTGGGTAGACCCCTCTGGTAGGATAGGCTTGACAGTTCCTATCAGAGCGTCAAACGTACCCGTGGACGTTTCTTCTGGCATCTTCGTGAGTTTGGAAGAAGAGCCTTCTCCAACTCTGGGGATTGGGACTCTGCTCTTTCTCGCCTGTGCCTCTGCCAAAGAAGCCTTTAGTGCTCGTACAAGATCCGAGTCATCATACTCTTCTTCATTGATCTCCTCTGGCGATTCAGAGCTTGACCCCTTCTGTGGCGACTCATCTACTGCTTTTCCCTTGCCTTTCCTCTTAGGCTCTGGAGATTTGTCTTTTGAGAATAGGGCAGCAGCAGAGTCCACTATTTTTAGTGGTTTGGCAGAGGTTGTCTTCTTTGGTTCCTCTGTCTTCTTCTCCCCCTCATGACGATCATGGTCATCCCCTCCTTGATCGTCATGGATTTTAGTGGCCTCTGTCTTGCAAGTAGTAAGGGGAGCCTTCTTCAATCGCTTTAAAACTTTAGAAGCCGCCTTCTCCATTTTTTTTATGACCACCTCAACATTCACAAAGGCATTGTTGATATCCATCTCTGTGGCCTATTTCATTTTAGAGATGCAGCGATAGATCTCATTTATGAAGTTATCACCTTCTTTGACGAGTTGCTTCGTGCAATCTCTTATAGATTCATTGCTTGCTCGGGCTTCCTTGAGAAGTTGGTCGGTGTATTTCTACATGGTCTCTCCAAGGGCTTCAACCATTGCGTCTAGCTCTCTGTGAGTTGCTAGATGGTTAATGTTAGCCCTGGAGGATTTAGAATCAATGCCATAGGTGACCGCAGCGGAGAACATTCGTTTGATCTCATCCTTGAAGGCAAATTAATCGATGTAGCCGGCGGAAATGAAATCTGCGACAAATTGGGGGGCAACCTCTGTTAGTTCTGTCTTGAGCTTTTGGATTGAAGAAGGGTTGAGAGACAGGGCGCGGAAAGCTTCTGTGAGGTCGTCTTTGATGAGGACAGAGCTTTGAAGGGCTGAAACGGTCGCCTTGAGCTCAGAAGTTGTGGAAGTCAACTCCTTCAGAGCCTCTGTGAGAGGTGCAAGAGCCTCTGTCGCCGGTTGGGAGGAGAACAAGCTTTTCAACTCATCCATCCTCTTGAATACCTCTGTGGCGAAGGTTTGTAACTCCTCCTTCGTCACATAAGTACTCGGGGAACCTAGATCACCAACACATGGTGACCTAGTAGCCTCAGAGTGTGAGGCGCCCTCAGTGACTGGTTTGTCGATGTAAGCTCGAGGACTTCCACCGGATC
Source organism: Cynara cardunculus var. scolymus (assembly GCF_001531365.2). Classification (NCBI taxonomy): domain Eukaryota; kingdom Viridiplantae; phylum Streptophyta; class Magnoliopsida; order Asterales; family Asteraceae; genus Cynara; species Cynara cardunculus. The sequence continues at coordinate 72,885 of NW_020200763.1, forward strand.
CTCGAACATCTCCTATTGGGATCGTGCCCAGTAGGTTCAGAGCCTAACTTGGTAGAGGGATCAAGTGGAGACTTTGGGCATTCTAGACCCGCAGTCTCTATGAATCTCTCGTATGCCTCTAAAGCATAACTTAGTTGTTCACTCAAGTGTGGAGGGGCAACGGATGCCTCTTTGGGTTGTGACGAGTCCTTGGGCGAATGGACTCTTATTTTATAACCACCATCCTTTTGAGAGGATGTTGGAGTAGATTGTGGTTCCTGGACGGTGCATTCGACAGAGGACGAAAGAATGTCCTCTGCGAGGTAGGTTGGGTTGGGTTCAGC
>NW_020200763.1:73914-78658 GCF_001531365.2 Cynara cardunculus var. scolymus
TGGCTCCTCCCTTCTTCCCTCAACCCTCATTTTTTGCACTCTCTCTCCTAAGGGGATACCTATGCGTGGAGGGGTTTCAGGGACCGGCTCTGGCGTCCTGTATCCACGTCTGTATGCTTTCCTATCTCCTATGCTAAGGTATTTGAGCATGGCTTTTGATAGAGGCCTTGGGCTTCTGTACCCTAGCTCATGCTCTGTGGGGTGGAACTCCTTTATCGGATATAGTCGCGCATTTGGCTCTGCAGAGGGCAGCTTCTCTGCTATCATTTCACCAAAGACCAAGTCAAAGAACCTTTGTAGGATTAGATTTAGATGATTGAGGTCCTCTTTGGCTTTCTTCTATGCCTTCACTTTTGATTTCTCACCCCTCTGAGTAGCACACTTCTTTTTAATTAATCTCACCATGTCTTCGAAGATGAGCTGTGTTTAATCAAGGGGCAGATTGAAGTAGATTCCATATACAATGGAAAGCATGGCGTGTGAGGCTTGGTCATGGCTGCCGACCTTCCCTGTTAGACAGCAATTCACTATCGAAAATAAAGTGTTCCAAATTGGGGGAAGGCCTTTCCTTTTGAATTCAGTCCTTTTCAATTTTAGTCTTTGAAGTATAAGAGTGAAATTCAAGAAACTCTATTAATTCGACGTCTGTTGGTGATGGAGCAAAGGTATCCAAATTCAGATTTGCCAAGGAAGGAAGGTGCAGGGCTGTGCRCAGGGAGGTGACATTCAATTCCATTGGAATAAGCGATTTTACAGTAGGGCGTGAAGCATAACCTACTATGCTTAAACCAGAATTGTCTAGGGTAGTAATATAAGAACTGAGTAAAAATTGGGTAATATATGTTTCTGGGGTAGGTTTAGTTACTGAGAGAGCATAGTATAAAGGATGGTTGCGAAGGATTTCAATGAGAGGATATGTGAATTCAGGGAATCCAGATGGTGAGGGAGCGAAAAAGTAGTTATTTGGTTTCTTTACCATGACCACTCTCTCATATCGAATTTGGAAAAACGATAGGACATGAGAAGTGAGTGCCTGTGATTGATTTACGTCGTTGTCACTAGGATTATTTTCAGATTGAGCGGAGGCGGATGAACTTGAAGACATTGTTGCAGGTTTAGCCGGAAAGCTTGAGGTTTGTCGGAGTATAAGGAGTAATGTAAAGGTTTACATTTTTGGGGGGAAGGGGTATTGATAGTGAGGGATTTTGAATGGGAACCGTTTAATAGGTGAAGAGGCGTGATGAGTGGCTTTTTGGAAGGACGAATCAAAATATGACACGTGGTGTTGGGAAGACGCACGATTGATGACGTGCGCCCCTATTTCTGACACGCGCGTGATTAACTTTAACCCTTATCCACAGAACCACGTGCACCATATCAATAAAAGAGAACTATAGAAGAGAGTTCTGTCAAAGGCCTGAAAGTAACAGAGCCTCTGTGATATGTGTGGGGCCTTCTAACATGTTACACCTTTATTTACGTACACGGTTTGAAAATCCTCAGAGAGATGAGTACTTGCTCAGTTCAGACCCACAGAGCCTCTGATAGAAGCATTAGAGGTTCTGATGAGTTGACCTCTGAGAACAAGATACTTCAAAAGTTTTGGCCACCTTCTGAGGTTTTGATTTTCAATTCAAAAACTCCCCCTATGAGCCAGCTTCCATGGCTCCCCCTCGAACTAAAAACCAATGTTAAAAAAATTCTAAGAAGAAGTATCGACAGAGGATCCGTTCAAAGAGCCTCTGAGAGTTATCACAGAGGATCTGTGAAAATACTTCTGTGATGAAAAACATTTTTCTTCTTCAATAAGTTTTATTCTTTTTAAGCACATACTCCCCCTCAATCCTTGCAAGTCTCTGCAAAACAAACCTATTAACTAAGAAAACAAGTGAAGGTTAATCAAGAAATAAAACAATATACAAAAAGAGATTATTCAAAGAGAAACTTTATACAAAAATAAATAAACAATAAGACATACAACAGTTGATATAACAGAACCTCCTTCTTGCTTTAGGCATGATGACAGAAGCTCTATGGTGCCAATCCTATGTCTCTAGCATACTGAGTCCACGACCCAAGTAGACACATGCTGTTGCTTCTGCATTTAGAGAACGTTTAATTTGGGTACCCACTTCCAATTGGGTCCCTTAACATTATCTTGTTTAAAGTATGCCATAGCCTCTTTTGGTTTGGTCTTATTGTTCTTTGAAGAAAAATTGCCAACTTGTCTTTTGTTCACCCCGAATTCATGGTTCTTGGGGTGAGAGACTAAACAGGAAGAATGGTGAATATAATTAGATAAAGAATGCATGATATTGAAACATCCACAAGAGGTAACTTTGCAAGAAGCCATTTTGAATTTTTTATTAAAATCATCAAAGAGGGGTACAAAATTTTTATTTTTAGATCTCCTCTTTGGTTTTCCAGCTTTTATAGAAGCAATGTTTGATTGAGGCCATTTTCTCAATTGTTGCCAAGTGTAAATTGRTCTTTGAGTWGYAGWGGAAGAGCATTGAGAGTTACTTTGTCTTTGATTTTCCTTCTTTCTTTTCTCAAGATCAATATTAGTTTCTACAACTTGTGTAAGACTTTCTTCATGATCTGAGGCATATTCATGCTTAGAAGTATCATTTTCCGAGAGCTCTGTGACAAAACCCTTTTACAGAGAGACTCATTTTTAGAAAGATCTGGTAGATTAGAGTTAAAATTTGTAACTTCTGTGATGTTTTTTGGAAAAAATTCAAGAGCATCTGAGGTTAATTTTCTCTCAAGAGGATGAATAGTATACACAAAAGCACAGTCTTCTTGAGTTTCTGGTTTTCCAAACTTAAAAATTCCTATCTGACTCTGTCTCATAAATCTCCTTAGAATGAAATCCTTCTTTTCAGAAGGTGAGAAAGAGTCAATATAGTCTTCAAAAGCAACATTTTCCATTGATAAACAAGTTTTTGTGCCTGGAGCAACCAACAACCTTCTTCTTTTGAAAACAGATTTAGAATCCGGAATGTTACTTTTAAGATTTTTTTAAGATCTGAAGGTATTCTCAAGAGTTTTGTTAGATTTAAAATCTGGTCTGTTGTCAAATTCTGAAAAACCAAGACCTCTTCTCCCAATGTTAACTTTTATCTTTTTATAAACATTTTGAGCCTCTTGAAACTTTTTAATTTTGAGCTCTCTGTCAAGAACATCTTGGTGCAAAAATTCTCTTTCTTTTTGGAAGAATTATTTGACAGAAGTAACATTGCATTTCTCATGCTCTAACTTCCTTAACTCATCAACCTTATTTTTTTAACTCCTTTTGAATTTGGGCAACCTTTTCTTTTGAGGATTTTTCTAAATTTACAAAGTTTGATTGAGCCTCTTTGAACATTTTAAAAAATCTGTTTATTTCCTCTGTGAGAAGAATGACTTCTTTTTCACAAAGAGAAAGTTTTTCTTTAAGCTTGTAATGTTCCAAATGACATGAATCAATTGATTCAGAAGAGTAAGAAGTGGAAACCTCTTGGACATTTGAGTAAGAGGAGCCTGAGTCAATATTTGCCATCCCACAGAAGGTCTCATCCTCTGTGTCTGACAGAGGTTCATCCTCCTTAGCCTTAAAGCTATGATGTTCATCAATGCACATGGCTCTGTTGTTCTCGATAGTCTTCTTCCCTTCTTCGATTTGTTTCTCCAATTCTGCCCAAATGTCCATGGACAGTTGACAGTAGTATAGCCATGATCAACATCCTTTTGCATTTGCTTTCCAATTCCACTAATACCTTTTCTTCATCGTTCCAGTTTGCGATTGGTTTGGGCTCATAGTGCTCAGGAACTTCAGGGGTTGTACCAGTAGCTGGAACTCTTGGAATTAAAATCATTGGTACGTAGGTTGGATTATAGAGAAATTCACAAATTCTAGTGTGAATTCCCTCCAGGAAGTTGATCATACGCACTTTCCATTGCGAATATTCCTCTAGGATAAGCGTAGGAGGCTTTGATTGAGATCCAGTACTCATGAATGAGGTATTGACCAAGTTAGCCATTAAAATTTGAAGAAACAGGGTAATCTGAAGAAAACTGGTGTTCTAGAAAACGCAGATTAATACCAAAAACAGAATTAATTGAATAAGAATTCAATTCCTGCTCTGATACCAATTGTTGGACCTGAAATTCAGCTTTGATGTTGATCTAATACTCTGAATGAACTCTAAGACGATTAAAGTGCAACGGAAACAATATTAAGAACAGAACAGAGTAAATAAACCATGAACACACAGTCAAGATGAGGAAGAAGATGAGCACAGGAGAATTGCTTCAAAGGTTTTTCAATTCATTCAATTGAAAAATTAGACGATTACAATTCAGAAGCACACAGATTACAAAGGCCTTAGCCGCTATTTATACTAGTTCCTAACGACTTTACTGACAAGATTTTGACGCATGAAATCACCTAAGCCGTCCAACTAAAGTCGATTAAGTCCTAGCCACATGAGAAGCACATGCAGCTAATAACCATTGAAGAACAGTTGGAACAGGATCTTCACAGAAGACGAAATCCTCAGACCCTCTGTGAGCCATCTCAGAGGCTTTGATGTAATTGACTTGCATGTTCTTATTGACAGAGGACCATTTTCCAGAACCCCTGTGAGAGACATCAGAGGTTCTGTCACACTTTACTTGCTCGAATATAAGGCTTCTGTCGTTAGTCCTCTGTTGTCTTCTGTGGAGGATATCCTTCTGTCAAGACTTGCAAAATACTTTT
>NW_020200763.1:80223-86828 GCF_001531365.2 Cynara cardunculus var. scolymus
CTGTGGTGTTTGTTCCTGGGACTCTTGGGACAAGAGTTTGTGGAATGTAAGGACCCTCCATTACAGATCGCAGGAGGTTCCTGTCCATCCCTTCCATGAAATTCACCATTCTTATCTTCCATTGTGGGTATTCTTCTCGTTGAAGAGTTGGAGGCTTGGTGAGGGAGCCAACACTATATGCAGAATTCCAGTTGGCCATTGAGAATTTTGAAGATAGAGATTTTACGTTTTGAAGAAAAAAATTGAGAGATTTTTGATGATCGTTTTGATTGGAAAAACAATCAATTGGTTTTGATACCAATTGTTGATCCCATATCTCTTAATAACACTAATATTCGAGTTAAAAATAACCAAATTATAGTGTTTTAATGGACAAAGTGATGAACACTGAAGAATAAATTATGAACATTAAAGAACAATCTTGAGCGTCAAAGGTTTCACTTTATTAATAAGAAAAACGTAAAAGTGACATCTAATACAATAGGCCTAATCACCTATTTATACTAGTAAGCTAATTAGAAGATAACTATCTAGTGAGACTATTTAGCTAATCTTCTATTAACAGATAATGTTTATCTAAACTACTGATAAGCTATAATATTAAGATAAACTTGAAATCCAGCTGTCGACTTGTCATCTCCAGCTGTCTTTCATGGGATGATGAATCAACCTTAACTTCATATCTTCGTCGTATGCCTCTGGTTGAATTGCTGAAGAAAACTCTAAGTGTTGTTGACCAGAGGGGTGATGAAGATGCTCTTTTCATCGCATCTTTGGTTGTTCATCGACCCTCTGGTTGTTCTCCAGACTTAGTCAATTTTGCCTTGATGTCTTCATCGGTCTTCTGGTTCTTCATCACTTATTGGTTTTCATTACTTTTACCCTTTATGGATTATGGGTTCTAACAAAAATCACTCACCTTGAAAAACCCTTTTGAAATCAGATACTTGAAAATCTTATATTCCAAATCAAGAAACAATCCGGACACTACTTCCTTCTAAATTGCACAATAATTTCAGAATAGGCAAGAAGAAGAGAATGGAGGCTTCAACCTCCTTTCATACCTTTCCTTAACAGGAAAGTTGGTAACATGCATACACCCACACACCATGCACTCATATAACATGCATGTATGTATATATATATATATATAGATATAATTTCTACATATACACATAATCACTTACATGCATCTATATTATGCACATAATTTCCACACACTAGCATGATCCAATAAAACGAATTTTATCATGCTATAACGTAATCATTTAATCAGATAATCACGTATTTATTACCTCGGGTGATAACCAAGATCCAGTTATCACAACCAATAAGAGAGAAATACTCTTTAGAAAAGCTAGCACATATTTACATCAAAAAAATTGTTACCCGACATGGTGTTCCATTATCTATTATTTCTGATAGAGATAATCGGTTTACTTTGAAGTTCTGGGAAGGGTTGCATAAAGCTTTGGGGTCTGAAATCCGATTAAGTACAGTTTATCATCCGCAAACTGACGGACATATTGAAAGAACTATCCAGACTCTCAAAGCCATGTTGAGAAGTTGTATCATTGACTTCGGGGGATCATGAGAAGATCACTTACCATTAATAGAGTTTGCATATAATAACAGTTACCATTCCAGCATCCAAGCGGCACCGTATGAGGTATTGTATAGACGTAAATACAGAACGCCGTTATGTTGGAATGAGATAGGAGAAAGGCAGTTGACGGGTCCTGAAATTGTCCAAGAAACTTCTGAAAAGATCGAATAGATCCGCGAAAAAATCAAAACAGCACAAGATCGCCAGAAAAGTTATGCTGATAATCGTCGAAAGCCAATTAAGTTTGGTATAGGTGATTTTGTGATGTTGAAAGTTTCGCCATGGAAGGGTGTTGTCAGATTTGGAAAGAAAAGAAAGCTCAGTCCAAGGTATGTGAGACCATTCAGAATATGTAAACGAATTGGGCCAGTAGCATATCAGTTAGAACTGCCAGAAGAGCTGAGGCTAATTCACAACACTTTCCATGTATAGAATCGGCGGAAAATGTTAATTAGAGTCAAAGATGAGATCAGAATACCCTTGGCTTTTTGATTAAAGGGATTCCGGGACGAAATTCTTTTGAAGGGTGGATAATGTGATAACTGGATCTTGGTTATCACCCGAGGTAATAAATACGTGATTATTTGATTAAATGATTTCGTGATAGCATGATAAATTGTTATATTTGATCATGCTAGTATGTGAAATTTTATGCATAATATGGATGCATGTATGAGATTATGTGTATATGTGGGAGTATATATATATATATATACATACATACACATGCATGATTTTGAGGAATGTATTGGGGGGGGGGGTGTGTGTGGCCGACTTTCCTGTTAAGGGAATGTTATAACAGGAGGGTTTGACCCCTCATTTATCCTCTTGGCAAATTTCCAAATTTGAGCGATTTAAGAGAGAGAAAGAGGTTGTCTGGATTTCTCATTTTGCTTTGCAAAGAGGCTGATTTCAAAATAGATTAGCATGATATTTTTTCTATACATATCGGCATTTCGTATAGAGGTTATTATGTCAGCAATAGTATCACTACCCATGATTAATTAAAATTATTGGTGCCTCCAAATTTGGATATAATCAACATGTTTTTCTTTTTTTTTTTACGTATTTGTTTATGAATATTAATTTTGAAAGGTATATACATGAGACAAAATCTACTAAATTAATCTTAATCTATTTCTTTTAAATACCCTAATATCGACCACAACGACCGAATTGATTATCTTCATGCATAAGGATACTAGATTACCTAGTAGAAAAGATTTCAAAATCATCACAAACCTCCCTTTTTCTTTTCTATTGCAATTTCTGGATTATTATATGATGATTTTGAAACTTTCCATATATAGAAAAGAAATAGAGAGAGATAGAATAGAAATTACATCTGTTATGTCAATGACACCAAAAGGATATTAAATGAATGGAATTGGGATATGGATGGAATATAATGAAAACTTTTATTTTCTTAATACAAATAAACCCACTATATAATTTGCCCAAACATTAATATAATAACATTAATAAATCCAAAACTCCATTTTATTTAATCGAGTGGACAATCAAATGAGACTTTTGTATTTTAACTTAAGAGTTTATAATATCAACTTTATTTTATTAAAAGCATTTCTAAAATATTTGGCATTATACGAGTTAACTGTATCTGATATCCCACTGAGGAGTGATCTACCGAATAAAACTTGGGAGCTAAGCCAGAAGAATTCAAATCGCTGTGACCAGATCCTAGAGAAATATAATTTCTAAATATAGGATCTATAATAAAATGCTAACCTGAAACTCCGAAATGACAGAATGTCACAAGAATCCTCCTTGTTAGGACTGAAAATCAGTATTAATTGTATTCGTCTTGAAAGTTAAATATTGTCTATAATTGTAAAGTCATCGTGTTTGACTTTTATTAGGCAGGTTTGACTTTGACTTGTGTTAGTAGTTTGACCATATAAATAGTACGAATGGTCTTTGTAGTTTGAAAGTGAGAGAGCTCATTTGTAAATCATATTACGTAAATGAGAGGTTTGACTGAATTGTAGAGATTGACTTTTCCTCTCAATATTGTTCTTGATGTTCTTACAAGATAAATCCAGATCTGCCATATTATGAAGATAACATGAAGATTGATCAGTGAAGTGTGGGACAAACAATTGGTATCAAAGCAAGTGTGCAAGAAATCAGAGAAAGAGATCAAGTTTTTTGATGATTTTTTTAAGTTTTTCTGGAATATTTTTTTTAGTTCTTAATGTTCTTCATTTTTCTTCCTGTTTGATCCGAATTTTTTTTAAAATTCTTCTGTTTTCGTGTTATAAATAGGATCAAAATGCTCGAAATTGAAATGTGAATCTTTGTTATTCACAAAGATTTGTGATTTGATCATTCGAATTTTAATTTTTGGTGGATTTTGTGTTTTTAAATTTTTTCCGTGTTCTTGATTTTTTCTTTAAATCAGTGTTTTTAATCCATTTTTTTAAATGTTTTTTCTGTTTTTCTGTTTCTGATTGTTTTTTATCTGATTTTAATTCTTTTTAGTTGTTAAACCGTTCAACTAGTCTACCCTCATAAGGCCCAACCGGTTTAAGTCTGGCCCAACAGGCTAAACCGATCAAAACACAGACTCACTTTCCTTGTTCTTGTTTCTAAATCGAAGGAGTCGTACTCATTTTGTGCGGATTGGAGATAAACCGCAGAAAGCTTGAACGGTGTAACAGAAATCTATCGCTCAAGGTTTTATCACAAGTCGCTCAATCTCAAAGGGTTTGAACAGATTAGGTTTAGTGGTGAGAGGTGTAAGCGGATTCTTGAGCGGACAAGTTTAAACCGATCACAACCTGAGCGGATACTTGAGCGGATTAATAGAATTCTTGAGCAGTTTAAGCTAAACCGCACATCATTCCATCGGATTCGTACAACTCACAGGTAAGTCCATCTCAGGTTTAGGTTTTCAATTTGAGCGATTTATACCTAAACCGATCACCTCTTGACCGGATTAGTGACCAGTTTAGATTACATCTTGACCGGTTTAAGTTTAGCCTTGAGCGGACTAGTGAACGGTTTAGGACTTAGAAATTTTGTGCATCGAAGTGTTCTGTCCGGATTCATAAATCGCTCATTGTAATTCCAACTCAGATAGTTCAATTTTGCAGGTGTGTCCATTTTGTGCTGATCAGAATATCATTTCAGTGATACACCAATGCAGGGGGAGTTGTGATTTATTCCAAACAAGGCTTCTAAACACCCAGCTTAGGACCCGAGCTTAAATACCGAGGCTTCTGAACATTTCAGTTCAGAACCCGTGCTTACCGAGTGTGGTTTCTAAACACTCAGTTTAGAACCCGTACTTAAAATGTTTAATTTTTTAGCTTAAATGATTCATTACTTAAATCTACTTTCTAGGGGGAGTTCTCTAGAAAGTTCAATAAATATTTTTTTGAACTTTTATCGGGAAACGAGTACATTCTCTGAACAGGTATTTCTTGAGATTTTACTTGCGTAATTTCTCGTCGTACATAACTCCAATACCTGTTTCAGCTATTCTTCAAACTGTTATTATCACGTCTCTTATACGAAAATCATTTTTGGTGATAATACACTCGTTTGTATTCAAATTTTGGTCTCTGATATTTTTTTTACATTGAATCATATACATTCATTCATATCTTTTATCAGAATCTGTAAACTTGTTCTTATAGATCTTCATTCATTTCTCTCATACATACCGAATAATCGAATTGTTGTCGCATCATTCTTTATTGATTGTGCTTAAAGCCAAATTTTTTGATTAACTTTTATCTGATCATTGTGCTTTAAAGAAATAATATTTTTGATCAATCATTGTGATCAAATGTGCATAACGCAAAATTTTAGGAGGGATGATAAGACCGATTAACTCTATTTCTTGGTTAAGATTACTTACTTGAATGATTGGTTTGACAGATATAATGCAGCGGAAAAGATAATAAATCAAACAAGTAGAAATCGTTAAGAACACGATGAAGATTAATGATGAACACAAGAGAAAACTTCAAAGAATTTTCAATTGATGAAAATATTGACAATTACAATACTGGAAGCACACTAAAATACAAAGGCCTACACTGCTATTTATATAAGCAAGTAACCGATTTTCTGACATGACTTAAAGTAAATTAATCTAAGCCATTCGATCCAAACCAATTACAGACAAGAACACGTGATAAACACGAGCAGCTAAAAGACCTAAGTAAAATAGCTTAAAGATAATCTACACAGAAGACATTGCTGCAGATCCTCTGTTAGACAACACAGAGGCTCTGCTAGATGAAACTTGGAAGTACGCAGAGGAAATCTTCCAGAACCTCTATGAGACACGACAGAGGTTCTGTTGACTAGTCTTGTAGCATTGTCTTCTCAGAGGACCAGTTCCAGAACCTCTGTGAGACACGACAGAGGTTCTGTAACTTGAGACTTGTATCTTGTGCATCTTTTACTGTTGGTCCTCTGTGGTCTTCTTTGACATATCATCTTCTGTCAATACTTGCAGTTTTACTTTTTCTATACTTTTACATTTAAGGAACTGAGACCTAACAATCTCCCCCTAAGTATGAAAAAGTAAACTATGAACTTTGGGTAAAAGTGTATGACTTAATTGAATTGAAATTACAAGAGGTGATTAAACATCATCCTCTGAATGAATTAAGATGAAAAGAATTACAATGTAAAAAGTTACAATGTAAAAAATTACAAAACTTGAACGATAAAAAATTTAAACATAGGCACGATCCTGGGACAGAAGAGAATCAGACTTGAGACTCTGGGAAATCGTCTACCGCATAAACAAAATCTTACTTTATAGTTCTGTAGACGTCGAAGATGAACTCTCTGAAGCTGATTTGTGCTCTGATTGCGTCCAAGAGAGATGACACTTCACCAACCCTGTAGTGTCTTTTATCCACCTCTGCCACGATACATTTGAATATCCAGTCAAATGTCTCCGATGAATACTTGTACACTTCTGTTGGGTCGAAGAATCTAAGTATCTCATCCTTGT
>NW_020200763.1:87030-88806 GCF_001531365.2 Cynara cardunculus var. scolymus
CGCATGGCCAATTCAAAATCTTTCTGGCTGTAGTACATTACTTGTGCACGCATAACTTCGATCAGCCTTCTGAGGGATACTTGATATGTTGACCTCCTCTCCATGTAGATATTAAGGATTTTGTGCATATAAACGAGATCATACACGCAGAGGTTATGCAAATCAGCGTAAGAGAATGTATATATGTTCCCATCTTCTCTCCTTACAACGTATTGAGAGTAGAGCACAGCCTTCTTCAATAAAGTTATTGGGGAAATTGACACCAAGGATTTGATCATGTGGCACGAGAAGACCTGCTCACGAGGCCTTGTAAATCTGGATAATCAAAATTTGGCTGCAGCAGAGGGAATCCCAGTGAGCTCTGGGTCGTAGGGTGGCTCTGTGTCTGTCACAGAGTATCTCCATCTAAGAATTTCCTCTACGGTTGTAATGCGCTCTGTGCGAACGTTAAGCGTAGGAATCTTGCTCATAGACTCCAAAATCTCAAAGACCCGTCCCCCTGGAGTTGACTCTGGCATCTTCTTTTCTTCTTCTTCTTCTTCCAAGATAGGCCTCTGGGTTGATCCCTCTGCAAGGATGGACTTAACGGTTCCTTGCGGAGCATCGAACGTACCCGTGGACGTTGTTTGTTGGACTTGTGGGATTGCAGAAGATGTGGCCTCACCTTCTCTAACATGCATAGGCGCTCTGCCCCTTTTCGCCTGAGCCTCTGCCTTGGATTGCTTTAGGACTCTGACGAGTTCGGGTTCATCAACGTATTTTTCTTCATCGATTGGCGCAGAGGATTCTGAGCTTGAAGATGAACCCTTCTTTGATGACTCTACAGCTACGACCTTTCCTTTCCTGTAGGGTGTGCAGCCTTTTTCTTTCCTTTATCAGTAGTTGTAGGCTCTCCAATCTTTACACCCTTGGCAGGAGCTCTAGCGGCTGGTTTCTTCTGTTGTGGGGCCTTGGCCTTTTTATTTTTCTCCTTTTTCTCCCCCTCATGACGATCACCATCGCGCCTGTGATCATCATGGCTCTGGATGGCATCAGCCTTGCATGAAGTAAGGGGAGCCCTCCTCAAATGGCGTAGAATGCTAGTGGCCGCCTTGTACGTCTTTTCTATTACCTTCTCCGCACCCGCAGAGGCATTCATTACGTCAAGCTCTGTAGCCCACTTGAGTTTGGAGACGGTGGTTAGAACTTTTGCACGAAGGAGTTCACCTTCCTTGTCAAGCTTGGACATGGATTTTGCGAGTTTATCATTGGAAGAGAAGAACTCCATTTTAAGCAAAGTGAAGTGGTTGATCAAAGTATTCCCTAGGGCTTCCACCATGGCGTCCAGTTCTCTGTGAGTGACCAAATGGTTGATGTTGGCACTTGAGGACTTGGACTGGATGCCATAGGTGACCGCAGAGGAAAACATTTATTTGATCTCGTCGCGGAAAGAAGAATAATCTGTGTAGCCCGCTGTGACGAAGTCTCCTGCAAACTTTGCCGCCATTTCTGAAAGTTCATTCTTTAGAGTTTGGAGTGAGGAGGGGTTGAGGGACATTGCTTGGAAGGCCTCTGTCAAACCGTCCTTCTTGATGGCAGAGCTCTGAAGGGTCGCCAATGAAAGTTTCAACTCTGTGACGGTGATCGACACATTTGAATATGTCATTAGGAATGGCCATGATTAACAACCGTTTACATTTATTCCCTAATTCGACGATTATGTTGTCTTCATCACTCCAGTTCGCTTCGAGTCGAGGCTCGTAATGCTCAGGTATTTCTGGTGTAGTTTGAGTTGCA
>NW_020200763.1:91262-93662 GCF_001531365.2 Cynara cardunculus var. scolymus
TGACTTTGACTTGTGTTAGTAGGTTTGACCATATAAATAGTAGGTTGTCTTTGTAATTGTAAAAAGAGAGCTCATTTGTATATTCATTACGTAATAAGAGGTTTGACTGAATTGTAGAGATTGACTTTTCCTCTCAACTATCATATACATGTTTTTGATGTTCTTACAAGATAAATCCAGATCTGCCATGATTATGAAGATAAAATGAAGATTGATCAGTGAAGTGTTGGACAAACACTCCTTTACATCACTTTGAAAATTTGAGGTACCGTGTGTGGTTTTTATTGGAAGAAGCATTCAACTTTTTATGTCTCCATTCTTCATCTTCCTGTTGTTTGCATTCTCTACCATTTGCATTATGTTCCTACTGTTTTATTTCGCATGTTGCATTCTCTCCATTCTTCATCTTCCTGCTGTTTTATTTCACATGTTCCTTGTTTCTACTGTTTGATTCAACGTGTTGTTGATGATGATCATAATGTTTTTTGTTCCTACTATTTGCATTATCTATTGTTTGCATTATGTTTCTATAAAAAATCAGATTCAGAAATATTATGTTCATATTGTTTTTGTTCTTTGTTCGTACCGTTTTATTTCACTTGATTGAGAGCCAAAATGGTGATATTTGGATATTCCTTTCCTGCTGATAATTTTGCTTTCTAAATCTTTGGTTCTTCTTGCAAAATGCCAAACTTGCTTTGTGCATAATGGTCTTGCATAATCAAATAACGAGTATAGTAATCAGTTTTGGGTATGTAGAGTGTTCATATCATCTCATTTCTTGGTATTTTATCATAAATTTTGTGTTGGATCTTCACCTTGAACATTCTCCTTGGATGATGCCTCTATTTAGTAGCCTGCCTAAACAAGTATCGAGCTTGTTCATTTCGGTCTTCCATAGCTTCAAGCATTGCAAGTGTTTGGTATATGTACTCATTTCCACCACAATTTTTGAGTCMTTTACTAAGAAGATACCTAGATATTTTTTACATTTCCAACTTTGAGCTCCAAAATTGCCCATCCATGCCAGGCTGCAATGTGTTTCTTGTTAGCAACTATTGCAGCATCAAATAGTCGTCTAGCCCTCCTTATATTTCCCATTCTCTTTTCAAGAATAGCGCAGCACTGCTTTCAGATAAAAAAAATACATGTAAAAGGTTACTGTTAGCTCTCATTTCACTTTATGTAAAAGTATGGAAAAAGTAAATTCTGCAAGTGTTGACAGAAGAGGTTCCACCACAGAAGACCACAGAGGACCAACAACAGAAGGTGTTCTATCGTACAAGTGAAATGTGACAGAACCTCTGTTGTCTACCACAGAGGTTCTGGAAACTGGTTCTCTGTAATCAAAGCTTACAAGTCAAAGATGACAGAACCTCTGTTGTCTATCACAGAGGTTCTGGAAGATGATCCTCTGGATTCAAGTGCTCTCAATTCACATCCAGCAGAGCCTCTAGGATGGCTCACAGAGGGCCTGCAGTTTTATCTTCTGTGAAGAACTTCTTTACTGTTTTACTTAGGTTAGTTAGCTGCTTGTGCTTTTCACGTGACTGTTTGTAATCCGCTTTATTGGAACGACTTATATTAATTTGTACGTCTAGGTCTTGTCAGAAAAATCGTTAGGAACGAGTATAAATAACAGCTTAGGCCTTTGTAATTCAGTGTGCTTCCATATCGTATTGTAAACAATTTTCAATCAATTGAAAATCATTTGAAGCTTCTCTCTCGTGTTCTTCTTTCATCAACTGTGTTCTTCATTGATTTTTAATCTGCTTGTTCTTATTGCTTCCGCTGCACTAATACTGTCAAATAGATCATCCAGCGTAAGTGATTAATATCCAAAACTGAGTTAATCGATCCTATCAATTGGTATTAGAGCAGGAATCGAATTCTAATTCGATTTATTCTGTTCTTGGTATTAATCTGCTTTCTATTCTTGAACATCAGTAGTTTTCTCCAATTTACCCTGTTTTATTCAATTTTAATGGCGGATTTGGCTATTGACTCGTTCATGAGTACTAAATCTCAATCAAAGCCTCCAATGCTTATCTATAATGAATTTCCGCAATGGAAAGAACAGATGATCAACTTTTTGGAAGGAATTCACCCTAGAATGTGCGAATTTCTCTACAATCCTGCATATSTGCCAATGAGTTTGATTCGAAGAATTCCAGCTACTAGTACAACTCCTGAAGTTCCTGAGCATTATCAGCCCAAATCAATTGCAAACTGGAACGATGAAGAAAAGGTACTTGTTGGATTGGAAAAAAAATGCAAAAGGATGTTGATCAAGGCTATTCCTCATGAGATCTTAAAACGTATTGATAACTGCCATTTGTCTATGGATATTTGGGGAGAATTGGAGAAACAAGTCGAAGAAGTGAAGAAGACACTCGAGAA
>NW_020200763.1:93903-95104 GCF_001531365.2 Cynara cardunculus var. scolymus
TCATTTGGAGCATTACGAGCTAAAAGAAAAACTTTCCTTCTGTGAAAAAGAAGTAATTCTTCTCACAGAGGAGAGAAACAGATTTTTTAAAATGTTCACAGAAGCTCAAAATAATTTTGTTAATTTTGAAAAATCTTCCAAGGAAAAGATTGCCAATCTTCAAAAAGAGTTGAAAAATAAGGTTGATGAGATAAGGATGTTAGAGCATGAGAAATGCAATATTACTTCTCTTAAGGAATTCTTTCAAAAAGAAAGAGAATTTTTACACCAGGATGTGCTTGACAAAGAGCTAAAAATTAAGAAATTTCAAGAGGCACAAAACATTTACAAAAAGATTAAGGTCAATTTGGGCAGAAGAGGTATAGGTTTCTCGGAATTTGATAATGAACCCGGTTTCAAATCAAACAAAACTCTAGAGAATACCTTTAGATCCTCAAACAATTTGAAAAGCAAAATTTCTAAAACTAAGCCCATTTTCAAGAGGAGAAGGCTGTTGGTTGATCTAGACTAAGCCCATTTTCAAGAGGAGAAGGCTGTTGGTTGATCCAGAAACAAAACCGTGTTTATCAATGGAAAATATTGCCTATGAAGACTATATTGATTCCTTCTCACCTTCTGCAAAGACGGATTCCATTCCAAGGAGGTTTATGCGACAGGGTCATATAGGAATTTTCAAGTTTGGTCAACCAGATTCTCAAGAAAACACTCCTTTTGGTCAGCCTCTTGAAAGAAAATTGTCCGCAGAGGCTCTGGAATTCTTTCCATCTTTCATCACAGAGCCTTCTGCAAATGAGTCTCTTCTTGAAAACCTTTTTGTCACAGTGCTCTCTGGAAAAGTATTATCTAAGCATGAAAATGCCTCAGATSTTGAAGTTAGTCCTACACAAGTTGTAGAGACTGCTATTGATCTTGAAAAAGGAAAGAAAGAAATTCGAAAACAAAGTAATTATCAATGCTCATCCTCTATAACTCAAAGACCGACTTATACTTGGCAACAAATAAGAAAATGGCCTCTGACTAATAATGCTTATGTCTCTATAAAAGCTAGAAAACCAAAGAGGGGATCTAAAAATAAAAATTATGTACCCCTCTTTGATGATTTTAAAGAAAAATTCAAAAAGGCTTCTTGTAATGTTTCCTTCTGTAACTGTTTCAATCTCATGCATGCTCTGTCTAGTCATATTCACCATTCTTCCTGTCT
>NW_020200763.1:96109-100686 GCF_001531365.2 Cynara cardunculus var. scolymus
GAATGTTTCTAGTGACAACGAAGTGACTCAAGCTCAAACTCTCACATCCCACGCACTGTCGTTCGTCCAGAACAAATACGAGAAAGTCGTTCTCGTCAAGAAGCCAAATAACTACTACTTCATCCCTTCCACTACAGGTTTTCCCGAATTCACCTTTCCTCTACTTGAAATCCTAAGGAACCACCCACTCTAGTTTGCCCTATCTGCTACCAAGTCTACCCCTGAAACCTATTTAACCCAATTTCTCCTCAGTTCCTATATCACAACCCTTGATAATTCTGCGTTAACCATTGTTGGATATGCCTCACATCCTATTAATAAATCCCTGGTTCCATTAGAACTAAATGTGGACATATTGAGAACTGCCCTGCATTTGCCCACCTTGGAGGATCTTCACTTGAATTCCTATGCTGCGACACCTAATGATGAGGAATTGATTAAATTCCTAGAGTTTCACTCATATGCGACCCCTATCACCAAAAGAACTCAATTCAGGCGCAAAGGCCTGCCCCCTGTCTGGAACACTCTGTTTTCCATTGTCAAGTGTTGCTTGACAGGGAAGGTGGGTAGCCATGAATAAACCTCCCATGCGATGATCTCTATCGTTTATGGGATATATTTCAACCTTCCCTTGGATTATGCTAATCTGATTTTCGAAGATATGGTCGGCCTAATCAAGAAAAAGTGCGCGAGTCAGAGGGGCGAGAAATCGAAGGTCAAAGCACAGAAAAAGTCCAAGGAGGACATGAACCAACCCAACCTCATCCTTCAACGTTTTCTTGGTCTGGTTTTTGGTGACCAGTTAGCTGCGAAATTCCCCTCTGTGGAGCCAAATGCGAGGCTCTATCCTTTCAAGGAGTTTCATCCCATAGAGCATGAGCAAGGGTATAGAAGCCCTAGGCCGTAATCAAGAGCCATGCTCAGGTTCCTAAGCCATGAAGACAGAAAAGCCTATAGACGTGGACTCAGGCGACCAGAACCGGTCCCTGAGACCCCACCACGCATAGGAGTCCCTCTAGGAGAAAAAATTGAAAAAATGAGAGTTGAGGGAAGAACGAAGGAGCCTTAAGAGGCTGGAAAGTTGAGTGAGGAAGCCCCTAGAATCCCAAATCCCCCAACCAAGAAGGCCAAGAAGACACAGAAGGGTGTCGACTCTCCTGTGACAAAGAAGAAAGAGAAGAAGAGGCCTGCAGAAGAAGAAGGCCCAAGTGGACCTCTGCCCAAGCCAAAGAAGAAGAAAACAAAGAAGGCTCAACCAACAGACCCTGTCGTCACAGAGCCTGTGATCACAGAGACCGCAGTACAAGAGAGCCCGGCAGAGGCCACTACTCAAAAGCGCAGAAGGTTGTGCAAAGTTGTTCTCGAATTTTTCTCAACAGAACAAATAGAGGATATTCTCGTCAATATCCAAAAGGAGTTCAGAGCGCCAATCGACATATCTAATTTGGGGACAGAGGTCATCTTAGACGACGAAGAAGAAGAGGAAGAAGAGGTAGGTGAGGGGAAAAAAGATGCGAAAGGCACACAACCTAGCCCACCTCCCTGTGCATCCCACGTTTCTAGGGGCCCTGTTCTAGAGGGATCCCCTATTGAACAAGGCATGCACATGCCGAACCCTAACCAGCCTACCGACGCAGAGGACACTCTTTCGTCCTCTGTGGATCGCACAACCGGGCAACCACAAAGTACTCCTCCATCCTCTGAAAAGGATGAAGGTTTTAATACAAGAGTCCCTTCGCCCAAGGACTCGATATATCCCAAAGAAGCATTTGTTGCTTCTTCACACAAGAGTGACCACCCAAAACGTGCTTCAGAGGCACAAGTGAGGCACACAGAGACAGAGGGTCTAGAACACCCTCTGTCCCCACTAGATCACTCTGCCATACTAGGCTCTGAACCTACAAGGCACGAAATCTACAAAACACCAGTAGGCTCTCCCGTGGGAGATGTTCGAGGATCTGGTGGAAGTCCCCGAGCAGACTACATAAAACCAGTCGCTGAGGGCGCCTCACGCTCCGAGGCTACTAAATCACCACGTGTTGGTGGTTTAGGTACCCATGATACGTATGTGACAAAGGAGGATCTTAAAACCTTTGCCACAGAAATATTCAATAAGATAGACGAGTTGAAAAGCTTGTTTATCTCCCGATCGATAGCAGAAGACCTTACACAGATTATAGAGTGTAATACCCTCGTCCCGCGTGGTCAAAGATGGGAGATGCCACAATTGGAATAAAACCAACATATGCTGTATAAAACAGAGCGGCTAATAAAATTTACCAAAAGATAATAACATAACCACAAACAGAGATAACATGTCTCAAAATACGGTCCCAAAATACCAGCATGTCTACATTAGTCATCAAAAGTTTAACAAAAATATGACTTAATGAGTTATCTTCAATATTGTCATCTCCGTAGCTCTCATCCCAAAATCCCCGCTAAGTCATGTACCTGCCGAGGACAAGAAAATCTCGGCTGAGCTTAATGCYCAGTGAACGGATAATAATATAACTAAACAATGAATATGAGATAACAAGTTCAAAAACAATTGATAACGCCAAATGATAATCCAAAAGAAAGTCAAAATGCCACAAAAAAAACATATAAAGGGTCCGAAGACCAAACTACATCACGAGGATGCATTGTTCCCAAAGGATGATCAGTCCATTCAGGCACAAGTGAGGAAAGGGGTGTGAGCACAACACAGCAATCCTCTCCGTGAATTTAACCACAACTACAATTCAATATCCGATAGCGGTTCTTAGGATCGATCCATACGCCCTCTATTCGACCGGTACATAATCAAGTCCACTTTTAAGGACTTATAAAATAACGACGCCATGATCGTTTTAGTCAGCATGGAAACATCTCAATACCGGTGCTCCAATTATTGATTCTATAGTAAAATGTACAAATGAAGCAATAAAACAAGTCAAGTGATCAAAATGATCCATATTCCGAATAGGAATATAAGTCGTAATTCAAAAGGAAACAAAGTTCAATAACATTTGATAAGTATAAAGGAAATTCAGAACAAATTATTCGGAATTTATCACAGATTATCCGGATTAGGAAGCCTTATGCAAATGGCTATCCCCGTGTCAAATGAGATATGAAATCCGTACCTTAACCGAATTTGACAATTAACGCACGATCAAATGTAAATTCACGATCAAGTTTGATTTGCCCGCGTGCCTAACAAATGCATAACTGGTTACAATTTACAAAGCATAAGAACCAAAACATAATTATTCTATTAAAATTACTTAGGTCATAACGTACTTAAACAACGTAGACTTCAAGAAGGACAGCTGGATAGGAATTGGAAATTCAAACGTAAAACTTAACCTTATTCGCTTTCGATCCAACCGTTTCCAACCCTCTTATTTCTAAGCATTTTTACCTACCTTAGAGACCACTCCAGACTATACTGTCGAAATGAAAGTTGTAGTTTGGTATCATACGAGTCTATTTCTTCTGAAATCATCTCATTTGGATCATCCATCTACTTTATATGAATTTTACAAAACTGCAAATTAATCCCGGATACAGTGTGAATAGCCCCAAAAACACATTGTTTCGAGCCACTTAGAGTCATAACTGGAATTTCGACCATTAATGAAAGTTGTAGTATGTAGTATGATCTTCCTGACTGCAAAATACGAGCTTAATCCGACTTACGGTTTATGAGTTATACACTGCCAAAGTACAGGGGTTGCATTGTCGGTAAAATTCGATTCCGTAATTTCCGACTAACTTTTATGATCCAACTTTTATGATTCGCTACATTTACTTCAATATACTAAACAATAAAACAAGTCTAACGGTCGGTAACCTAAGCTTAATCAAGCATTTTTACTCCTTTCGACATTTAACCGAACAATTGGTGTACGGTTAAACATTTACCCACAATCTAACCATATTGAACTATAATATACCCTTTTCATTTATACATCAATATAACCAGTTCTAGCATTCTAAACATCAAATATATCATGTATTTGACAACATCAATCCGTAAACTTAGATATAAACACAGTTTGTAAACCGATATAAATAACCCTAAAATAAACACCTTAATGAAACTGAATGAAACTCATACCTTTAAGAAGGGTTCGAAGAGTGGATTCCGAATATATAATTGTTACTTCGATTCTCTTACTAACTTGACGTAAAATTTAGAGAGAAAACAAGAGAATTTGAGAGAGAGAATTGAGAGAGATTGAGGCGAGAATGGCGGTGATGAACCGCCTTTCATATGCATAATATATATATATAATTATAATTAATTTTTTTTTCTTATAATTAATTTTTTTTTCTTAACCGCCTCATATATATATATATATATATAAAGTTTATTTATTTGACGGTTTTTACCCTTCAAGTTAAATTCCCAACTTTACGTCAATATAGGTATAAACACAATTTGACGCAAAACTAGTCCAGGGTACAAATTGGTTAAGCATAGGGTACAAATATATTATGCATAATTCTACCAAAATTCCCTTAACCCAATTTGTACGAGTTAACGAAACACGGATATTATAATCCTCCCCTCCTAAAAAGAATATTTC
>NW_020200763.1:103816-104922 GCF_001531365.2 Cynara cardunculus var. scolymus
CGAAGATGATTTGTTTGGCTTTGCAGTCGATGGTCACTCGATATTTAGACAACCAATCCATGCCAAGGATGATATCAAAGTGATCCATTTTCATCGGTAGTAAAGTAACTTCCCGAATTCGATCGYCAATAAATAACGGAAAGTTTGAGAATTGCCCAAATATACATACTGAACTACCCATAGGAGTAGTAATATGTAATGGAAATTCAGTGGATTGTTCATACGATTTAAGATTTTCTTTGAAGTTTTCAGAAACAATCAAGTGTGTAGCACCTGTGTCAAATAAAACGTATGCATCTCTACTGTCAATAGAAAGGGTACCAGAAACCATACCCGCAGTAGATTTGTCAGCAGATAATGAAAACACTCGACCACCAGCAGTAGATTGCTTTTCCTTATCTTTAGAATTATCTTTCGGCCCTTGTTTACAATCACGAGCTAGATGACCTCGTTGACCGCAGTTATAACAAGCRCCGGTCATTCGAAGACATGGGCCARGACGATGTCTAAAACCACAATCTTTGCACCGTAACAGAGAAGTTGTATTCGAAAAACCTTTATTAGAATTTCCCTGAGATGTAATTGGAGGTCTATAATTCAGTTGCTTCCACTGTTCGGTCTGATTGGTTCTTCGTCCGGTAGAATTTCCTTGAAACACATCTCTGTTCCGTTTCGTACCAHTATCACCTCGGGAAAGTATAGAGTCCAGTTGTTCCCTTTCAAGGTTCCTTGCAGCATCAACAACCTGAGCAACGCTCGTGAAATGTTGATTGATAAGTTTGGGTCTGAATTTGTTGTTGAGAGTCCATTTAAACTTATTAACCTGGTTTTCCATCGTACCAGCCATACTACCCGCAAAACTAGCCAATCGTAGAAATCTGGCTACATATTCGGATTTGGATTCGTCTTCTTTCTGTTTGATTGTAGCGTACTCTTGAACATACGCTTCTTTGTCTGCCGCAGTAAAGTATTGCTGATAGAAGACATCTTTGAATCCCGACCAGGTTAAATTTTAAATAGCTATACCCCTCCGTAAGATTGTTTCCAAGCTTGCCACCAGCGATTAGCATCACCTTCAAGTTTATAAGTAGCCAGTTCCACTCGAA
>NW_020200763.1:106722-109928 GCF_001531365.2 Cynara cardunculus var. scolymus
AAATTCACGATCAAGTTTGATTTGCCCGCGTGCCTAACGAATGCATAACTGGTTACTATTTACAAAGCATAAGAACCGAAACATAATTATTCTATTAAAATTACTTAGGTCTTAACGTACATAAACAACGTAGACTTCAAGAAGGACAGCTGTATATGAATTTAAAATTCAAATGTAAAACTTAACCTTTTTCTCTTTCGATCCAACCGTTTCCGACCCTCTTATTTCTAAGCATTTTTACCTACCTTAGAGACCACTCCAGACTATACTGTCTAAATGAAAGTCGTAGGTTGGTATCATACGAGTCTATTTCTTTTGAAATCATCTCATTTGGATCATCCTTCTACTTTATATGAATTTTACAAAACTGCAAATTAATCCCGGAATCAGTGTAAACAGCCCCGAAAACACATTGTTTCAAGCTACTTAGAATCATAACTGGAATATCGACCATTAATGAAAGTTGTAGTATACAGTATGATCTTGCTGACTGCAAAATACGAGCTTAATCCGACTTACGGTTTGTGAGTTATACACTGCCAAAGTACAGGGGTTGCATTGTCGGTAAAATTTGATTCCGTAATTTCCGACTAACTTTTATGATCCAACTTTCATGATTCGCTACATTTACTTCAATATACTAAACAATAAAACAAGTCTAACGGTCGCTAACCTAAGCTTAATCAAGCATTTTGACTCCTTTCGACATTTAACCGAACAATTGGTCTACGGTTAAACATTTACCCACAATCTAACCATATTGAACTATAATATACCCTTTTCATTTCTACATCAATATAACCAGTTCTAGCATTCTAAACATCAAATATATCATGTTTTTGACAACATCAATCCGTAAACTTAGATATAAACACAGTTTATAAACCGATCTAAATAACCCTAAAATAAACACCTTAATGAAACTGAATGAAACTCATACCTTTAAGAAGGGTTCGAAGAGTGGATTCCGAATATATAATTGTTACTTCGATTCTCTTACTAACTTGACGTAAAATTAAGAGAGAAACCGAGAGAATTTAAGAGAGAGAATTGAGAGAGATTGAGGCGAGAATGGCGGTGATGAACCGCCTTTCATATGCATAATATATATATAATTATAATTAATTTTTTTTCTTAACCGCCTCATATATATATATATATATATATATATAAAGTTTAACTATTTGACGGTTTTTATCTTTCAAGTTAAATTCCCAACTTTACGTCAATATAGGTATAAACACAATTTGACGCAAAACTAGTCCAGGGTACAAATTGGTTAAGCATAGAGTACAAATATATTGTGCATAATTCTACCAAAATTCTCTTAACCCAATTTGTACGAGTTAACGAAACACGGATATTATATAGGGGCTCTGAAGGAGTTGACTTCAACCACGGCAGAACTCAAGTCTACTCTTTCAACTCTTCAGAGCTCTGTCCTACAAAAGGAGGATCTCTCAGAGGCTTTCAAAGCTCTAAGCCTCAACCCCTCCTCCATCCAGACCTTGAAGACGGAACTTTTAGAGATGGCTGCCCAATTCTCTGCCTCTCTCAAAGACGAAATCAAGCAGATGTTTTCCTCTGCGGTAACATACGGTATTGATACCAAGTCCTCAAGGGCCAAAATCAATCACCTTGCTACCCGCAGAGAGTTTGATGTCATGGTTGAAGCTCTGGGTAATCTCGTGTGCAAGCATACAGACCGTCTTCTCAAAGAGGCCCGTGCCTCCAATACAGTGATCAGAGACTGCACATCACAACTCGTGAAAGAGGGTGACCTCCTCAGAAGCGAGATCTACAGAAGCGTCTCCAAACTGAAGTGGTCAACAGAGATAGACATCAATTACGCCTCTGAGCTTGCAAATGAGGCAATAAAGAAGATGAAGAAGGCGGCCACCAAAATTTTACAGAGGTCGGAGAAGGCTCCCCTGGATACATGCAAGGCAGAAGCCAAAACGAACCATGACGATCAAGAAGGTGATGATCGTGATCGTCATGAGGGGGAGAAGAAGGCTGAGAAGAAACCAGAGCCAAAGAAGACTCCTGCCAGAGGCGTCAAGATCGTGGACTCTACAGCTGCCTTGTTCTCAAAAGGCAAGGAAAAGGCACCAGAGCCCAAATGCAAAGGTAAAGGCATTGCTGTAGAGCCACCACAGAAGGGGTCGTCGTCTAGTACAGAGACTCCAGAGCCATTAAACGAAGAAGATTACAGAGACGACCCAGCGCTCCTCAAAGCTTTAAAGGCATCCCTGGCAGAGGGTCAAGCCAAGAAGGGCAGAGGCCCCATCCCTCACAAAGAAGGAGAAGGCCCTTCATCACAACTCCCACCACCAGTCCAAAAAACGTCCACGGGTACGTTTGATGCTCTGCAAGGAACCGTCAAACCCATCCTTGCAGAGGGGTCAACCCAAAGGCCAATTCTGGAGGAAGAAGAAGCCAAGGTTCCAGAGTCCGCCACGGTAGGAAGGGTGTCTGAAATATTCGAATCTATGAGCAAGATTCCAATGCCTAAAGTCAGAACAGAGCCCATTACTACTTTGGAAGAAATTCAAGTTTGGAGGTACTTTATTGTAGACACAGAGCCTCCCTATGATCTAGAGCTCACAGGGATCCCTTCTGCCGCAGCCAAGTTCCAGTTCACTAAGCTCACAAGGCCTCGTGAGCAAGTCTTCTCAGAGCACATGATCACCTCCCTAGAAACAATCTCTCCAAGGACGATGCTAAAGAAGAAGATGCTCTATGCTCAGTACATAGTAAGAAGGGAAGATGGCAACCTGTATACATTCACAGATGCTGACCTCCACAACCTCTATGTGTTTGATGTCATCTACATGCACAAAATTCTCAACATCTACATGGAGAGGAGGTCAAGCTACTCAATATCGCTCAGAAGGCTGCTTGAGGTCATGCGTGCACAAGTAAGATATTACAGACAGAAGGACTTCGAGCTAGCGGTCAGGTTAGTCTAAAAAGATTTAAAGATCTCCCCTCCTTACAGCAGGCCTGGTTGGATACTTAGGTATCATCCAAACTCCATTATTCACAACCCTACTTTTGGGTTTGTGTATTTGGATAAGGATGAAATCCTAAGGTTCTATGATCCAACAGAATCACACAAGTACTTAACAGAGAGGCTAGAATGGATTTTCAGAAGGGCAGCGGCAGAAGTGGACAAAGGACATCTAAGGATGAGCGAAGTGTCT
>NW_020200763.1:110168-113735 GCF_001531365.2 Cynara cardunculus var. scolymus
CTGCAAGTGTTGACAGAAGAGGTTCCACCACAGAAGACCACAGAGGACCAACAACAGAAGGTGTTCTATCGTACAAGTTAAGTGTGACAAAACCTCTGTTGTCTACCACAGAGGTTCTGGAAACTGGTTCTCTGTAATCAAAGCTTACAAGTCAAAGATGATAGAACCTCTGTTGTCTATCACAGAGGTTCTGGAAGATGATCCTCTGGADTCAAGTGCTCTCAAGTCACATCCAGTAGAGCCTCTGGGATGGCTCACAGAGGGTCTGCAGTTTTATCTTCTGTGAAGAACTTCTTTACTGTTTTCCTTAGGTTAGTTAGCTGCTCGTGCTTTTCACGTGACTGTTTGTAATCCGCTTTATATGAACGGCTTAGATTAATTTGTACGTCTAGGTCTTGTCAGAAAAGCCGTTAGGAACGAGTATAAACAGCATCTTAGGTCTTTGTAATTAAGTGTGCTTCCATATCGTATTGTAAACAATTTTCAGTCAATTGAAAATCATTTGAAGCTTCTCTCTCGTGTTCTTCTTTCATCAACTGTGTTCTTCATTGATTTTTAATTTGCTTGTTCTTATTGCTTCCGCTGCACTAATACTGTCAAATAGATCATCCAGAGTAAGTGATTAATATCCAAAACTGAGTTAATCGATCCTATCAGTTACATATATGAGATGCAGATCAGTGCAACAAACTAAATAGTAATCCTACTTAGAGGATGAACTTTTTGCAAATGCTTGACCAAAATTTTCTTTAACAGAAAGACTCAGTAAACCACAACTAATAGGATGAAAACCCTTGTTAATGGGCAATATCCACAGTGAACAAATAGCAAGACTAACCTGACAAATGTAGGCATTTTCACCTTCTGTTGCCTGACAACCTTTCTCATACACTGTCCTTGCTTCATTTGCTTTTGATTGCTTACACAATATCTTCCTTAGGGCCACATAAGACCTCCCATCCTCTGGCCAACAGGTAATTAACATAAAAGCTTTTGAACTAGCGTAAAAGCTTAAAAGAGGGTGGACCGTTCAGAGATACAKCCAATAAATATGGTATTCCCCTTTCAGTTCTTGTTCAAGTTGAAATAGCTAAATTTGAATGCATTTTATACCTTCTGCATTTGGAACACCATTATAACATTTAAAAGTTCACGTGCACAGGAGGCTGAGTGGTGGTGTGACATTTTTCTTAAGATTGTCCACTGTTTGGAACACCATTTGAATGTTTCTTTTTGAGTTTACATTAATATTGTTGTTGCATAGGGCGGTTGTTGCAAAATAAGTTGTGGTGTGACATTTTGCTTAAGATTGTCTAGATAAAGGCATTAGAAATTCCGGCATGTACATTGAATCTGGCAAAAGATGTAAGATTTCTTCCCCAATTAGAAAGAATTGTAGTCTATTTTGGAGTTATTGGTTTGATATGGCATTTGATTTGATACTTGAATGTGTTATTGTGGATGATAACAACTGGAATTGTATCAATGTCGAGAATGAAGGTGACTACAGGGCCGTTTACCAAACACTTATCAGGTAAGTGCTTACCGGTAAAATTTAACTCCATTATTTACTTACCGGGTAAGATTTTAGTCCACAAAAACGACATTTGTGTGCACCAATTTACCCGGTAAGCGCTTACCATGG
The DNA here is from genome assembly GCF_001531365.2 of Cynara cardunculus var. scolymus. NCBI lineage: Eukaryota > Viridiplantae > Streptophyta > Magnoliopsida > Asterales > Asteraceae > Cynara > Cynara cardunculus. Next base: position 111,814 of record NW_020200763.1, read on the forward strand.
TAAGAGTCGTCACCCTCACATACTGGGTAAGACTCTTGGTCCTTGTCTCGTTCTTACCAGGTAAAATTTTTGGTCCTTACCATATTCATTCGGTGAGATAATGTTACTTGGTAAGCGCTTACCTGGGTAATCATTTGGTAAACGGGTCGTAAGTTTGCGAGTGGTGATGATCTTGCGGATAATTTTACAACGATAGAAGATGGTAAAGAGAAGACGACTTTTGAGCCAATAGTTGAAGATATTGCTTCTAACGAATCGAACGTAAAACCAACGATAAAACAGGGACCCAATTGTGTTTCTTAATTAGCAACAAGTTCTTTTTCAAAGATGGTAATCATTGTAGATTGTATTCCTTGAATACCACGAGCATTGTTAAATGTAAAGACCTTTCTTCACTTTCAATTGTAGTTAGTGGAATTGCATTTTAATTAAAAATTTGATAAGCTAATAAGTTATGGTAAATTGTCTTCTTCAATATACATCCCACCATTGCGCCGATATACAACTAAAGGATGGTATAAGGTTGGGATAATAAGGAATTGTTGGAAGAAATATGTTCCTTGGTTACTATTCTGGGATTGGTCTGTTTCATCAAAAGTATTGAAGTATATGGTTTCAATATTAATAGCATGGAGAGCATGGTTGCAGTACAATCAACTACCTTTCCCATCTTGGCTTTCTGCCTCGAAACCTGACTGCTATTCTAAAGGCTGTGAATACTTGGATGAACCTAAATTTGGGATTGAATGGAGCTAACATATTATGTTTGGTTCTTAGGCTTTGTCACTAGTGTTACCTCATCCAAAATCAAGTTCATTGAGCTTCAATTTTTTTGGAGTATCATTGAGCTCCTAGCAAACAAACCATTAGTATGAAGTATTATAGCATATGCTTGTTATTTACATATTTTGGTTGACTTGTAAAATAACCACACATACTCATGATTCAAGGTCAGACTAATGTTTAAGAATTGTGTTTAGTATATATATATATATATATATATATATATATATACATACACACATGCATAATTATGAGGATGTATTGGGGGGTGTGTGTGTGTGGCAGAATTTCCTGTTAAGGAAAGGTATAAAAGGAGGGTTTGACCCCTCATTTAACCTCTTGGCTATTTTCAAAAATATTGAGCGATTTAAGAGGAACAAGTTGTCCGGATTTCTTGTTTTGTTTTGCAAAGGGGCTGATTTCAAAAGACTTTTCAAGGTGAGTGGTTAAAATTGGTTTTAGACTGCTTATAGTTGTATAATTGATTGTATGGCTTTTTCATCTGATATAAAAGTTAACCATTGAGGTATTGTCCGGATTAGTCTTAAACCGGACAAGGGTTGGCCGATTTAAGCCCTAAATCGGTTGAAGCTTAAGCGATTTATCAATAAACCGCCTTATGAGTATTGTCCGGATTAGTCTTAAACCGGTCAAGGGATAAGCGGTTTAGCCTTAAACCAGACAAGTGTTGAGCGATTTATAATCATTGGGTTTATATTTTGAACGGAGAAGTACGAATACGACCATGTGTTGACCGGATTTGTTATTCGGACAAAAATGTTGGAATTGATTTTAAGTTTTAAATCGGAGAAGCCTTGGGCGATATGTTGTTCGGATTTGGTAAATCGGCCAAGACTTGACCGGAGATGAAGTCCGGCCAAGTTTATGTTGACCGGATTTGTATTTATGCCTTGTGCATGGTTGATAAAATTGTTATTTTAACATAAAATGGGAATTTTGATAATAATTTCATTGAAAGTGGTCTATTTGGGATTTGTCACACCCCGCTTTAGCGGAAACACGGGACGCTAACAGACAAGCGAGTCATAGAAATAGTTTATAGATAACACTATTTCGAGTCGTTTCAAAAACAAAACGGTTCATCGACATAACAGGAATTAGGATTTACACAACGTTCA
>NW_020200763.1:115511-118106 GCF_001531365.2 Cynara cardunculus var. scolymus
TGGAACTTTCGAAATTTGAATTTTTAAGAAGAACGAAACGAAAATATCGACTTTATTTTTATGTGAAATATTTCAAAACTTATTTGGCGTTGCACGTACTAACTTGGTTAGCTACCCGCCGAAACGTGATCTAATCAGACTAATTAAACAAGACGATCTCTGGTCATCGAGGCTAAATCCTAAAAAAGACTTAGTTTTCAATCAGGATCCTGTAATAAAGTGCTAACCTGAAATTCCACAATGCAGAGTTATCACAGTTTCCCCAAGCCAGAAAAATTTCGTCCCGAAATTTAATCGTCAAGTTTGAAGTCAGGGCTGGCGTTTAGAACAAGTGGGGATACTTGTTTTTCATGAAATCTTCCCTTTCCCATGTGTATTCCGGTCCACACTTGGAGTCCCAACGGACTTTTACTATGGGAATCCTGCTACGCCTCAACTGCTTAACTTCTCTATCCATGATTTATGTGGGTTTCTCAACGAAATGTAGTTGATCGTTAACTTGCACATCTTCCAGTGTCATTATTTGAGTTTCATCTGTTAGGCATCTTTTGAGATTCGATACATGGAATGTATCATGAATAGTGCTTAACTCCGGGGGCAAATCTAACTTATATGCCACTGGTCCAATTCTTTATGCTATTTCGAAAGGGCCAATATAACGAGGGCCCATCTTGCCTCTCTTTCCAAAACGCATCACTCCTTTCCATGGTGAGACCTTTAAGAAAATTTTATTACCTTTCTGGAATTCTAATGGTCTCATCCGATTGTCAGCATAGCTTTTCTGACAATCCCTTGCAGCCTTGAGTCGATTTCTAATTACTACAATCTTATCAGTGGTCTCTTGGATAACGTCGGGTCCAGTTAACTGTTTATCGCCAATTTCTGACCAACACAATGGAGATCTGCACTTGCGCCCATACAAAGCTTCGTAAGACGCACATTGGATGCTGGTATGGTAGCTATTATTGTAAGCAAATTCCACTAATGGAAGATGCGTGTCCCAACTTCCACCAAAATCTATAAAACAGGCTCGCAACATGTCTTCCAGAGTTTGGATTTTCTTTCGGTTTGTCCATCTATCTGAGGGTGATAAGAAGTGCTTAGGTCCAGACGAGTACCCATTCCTTGTTTGTCCATCTGTCTGAGGCTGTCTCTATCCGATAGAATGGAAGTAGGCACCCCATGCCTAGCGACGATTTCGTTTATATAGATCTGAGCTAACTTCTCYATCTTGTAGTCTTCTCGGATTGGCAAGAAATGAGCAGATTTTGTCAATCGATCTACAATAACCCAAATGGCATCGTGCCCTTTTCCAGATCGGGGTAACTTAGTTATGAAGTCCATCGACATCTGCTCCCATTTCCATTGAGGAATTTCGGGCTGCTGGAGCAGACCTGAAGGTTTCTGGTGTTCGGCCTTGACTATTGCACAAATTGAGCACTTACTTACATACAGTGCAATGTCTTTCTTCATTCCAGGCCACCAGTAATATGTTCTTAACTCCTTATACATCTTGTCTGCTCCCGGGTGAATTGATTATTTTGATCGATGAGCTTCGTCCAAAATGGTTGGCCTAAGATTGCCAATCTTAGGTATCCAAACTCTGTTTCCTAAATAATACGCTCCATCAGACTTCATCTGAAGCTTGGATTCTATGCCATGCAAAATTTCATTCTTCAAGTTCTCCTTCCTTAGAGCTTCTTTTTTATCCTCCAGAATTTGGGTCTTCAAACTGGTATTCACCAAGACTCCCAAACCTCTTACTCTTGACGGTCTTATTCCTCCCTTTCGGCTCAAAGCATCGACCACAACATTGGCTTTGCCTGGATGGTATTGATCTCACAATCATAATCACTATGCAATTCAACCCATCTTCTTTGCCTCATATTCAACATTTTCTGATTGAGGATGTGTTGAAGGCTTTTATGATCAGTGTAGATGGTGCATTTTGTGCCATAGAGATAGTGCCTCCATATCTTAAGTGCAAATACCACTGCTCCCAACTCAAGGTCGTGCGTAGTATAATTCCTTTCATGCACTTTCAGTTGTCTCGAGGCATAGGCAATGACTTTATCTTTCTGCACCAATACGCATCCTAACCCTTGATGCGATGCATCGCAAAAGACCACGAAGTTTTCTGAACCCTCAGGTAGAGATAAGATGGGTGCGTTGCACAGCTTCTGTTTGAGAGCCTCGAAGCCTTCTTCTTGCTTCTCTCCCCAAGTGAACTTCTTATCCTTTTGGGTTAAGGCTGTGAGTGGTTGTGCAATTTTCGAAAAACATGCAATGAATCGCCGATAATAGCCTGCTAACCAAAGAAACTGGCGGATCTCTGTTGGGGTTCTCGGGGCTTCCCAATTTCTAATAGACTCAATTTTGGCAGGATCCACCTGAATTCCTCTCTTGTTAACTACATGGCCCAGAAACTGAACTTCCTGTAACCAGAATTCACACTTGGAAAAATTGGCATACAGCTTCTCAATTCGGAGTACTTCCAAAATCACCCTTAGATGTCGCTCATGGTACTCTCGGCTTCTTGAATAAATTAGTATCTCGTCTATGAAGACGATTACGAATTTATCCAGATATGGTCTA
>NW_020200763.1:118251-122111 GCF_001531365.2 Cynara cardunculus var. scolymus
TGAAGTTGATCGAATAGGTCATCGATTCTAGGGAGGGGGTATCTATTCTTGATGGTTAGCTTATTGAGCTCCTTATAGTCTATGCACATTCGCATTGACCCATCCTTCTTTTTGATGAATAGTACCGGTGCTCCCCAGGGTGAGTAACTTGGTCTAATGAATCCTTTGTCTAGCAGCTCCTGGAGTTGGGTCGACATCTCTTGCATTTTCGAGGGTGCCAAACGGTATGGCGCCCTTGCTACTGGGGCAGCTCCAGAAACTAAGTCGATACCGAACTTGACTTGTCTCTGTGGGGGCAGACCTGGTAATTCCTTAGGGAAAACATCGGGAAATTCTTGAACTACCGGTACGTCCTCAACCTCATTCTCCTTGATCCTTCAGTCAATCACATGGGCCAGGTACGCAGTGTAATTCTTCCTCAAATACTTCTGCATCTTCATGCAGGATWCCAGCTTAAACATTCGGTCTAGCTTATCTCCCTGGACCACAATTGGCTCCATTCCCTCTTGAGGAATTCGAATAAGTTTTTCTGAACAAACAATTTCATCTTGGTTTTTGGATAGCCAATCCATTCCTACAATTACATCAAAGCTTCCTAATTCGATCGGTATAAGGTCTATACTAAAATCCTTATTAGCTAAGTTCAGAGTGCAATTCAAAATTACATTTCTAGCCTTGAATTCCTGGCCATTGGCAAACTCGATTACGAAGGCTTCTCTCAATTTCTGGGGTTTTAAGTTAATTCTCTGCTTAAAGTCTAGTGACACAAAACTTTTGTCCGCCCCAGAGTCAAATAAAATCGATGCAAATTCATTATTCAGAGGAAGCGTACAAACCTATTTTGGATTTGATGTATTATTTGTAAGTAGATAATTTGGCTTCAAAAGTAAAAGGTATTGGTACTATGCCCATACTTGTTCATAAATTTGCTATATTCATGAAAAGTTGTTTTACTTAAAAAGTTTTGGTGATTATCACTCTGCAATAACATAAATAGGGTAACTCACTAGACCTTTTGGTCTAACCCTCGTTTTGTGATTTTAATAATGTATTGCAGGAGGTACGGACGGTAAGGGAAAAGGGAAAATGTGATATTTTCCTATATGCTTATCTTCATGAAGATTTGTCTATGATGTATAGTTTTGATTGATGAACGTTGATTTGTGCAAGAGATGTATTTGAATTTTTAGACCATATATTTTGTATTAGTAGATTCTTGTACTAAGGGACGAATGTGGTGTGAAATTTGTATTTCTTATATATGAAGAATATGCTACATGCAATGTGTGGAATTGAGGTGTTACAAGAACCATGATCCTAAATCTTTAAATCACAAAGAAATAAGGATTTAAAGTCATCGTAATGTTAATGGCAATAATAGTAAGAGTTATATCATATAACACACACATACAAATGCCACACTTATATCCAAAGCTATACGTCTCCTTGATATGCCACCCTTATCCCAAAGTACACCCCTCATTGATATGCCACCCTTATTTTATTCTCAAAAGTTTTACAGATTATTTCCAATCAGGACAGACCGAAGTCACAAATGTCCTAATGAAATATCATCTATGTTTTATCCAAAAACAGTTCCAAAATAAATATTGAATACTCATTCTTTAATATTTTAAAAGAATGACATATTAATATATTCTAATTGTGAATAAAATATTCAAAGTATAAATCCAGTAAATTTTTAACAATTGGTCAACATATCAACTTGGCCGGATTTCATCTTTGGTCATGCCTTGCCTTGGCATCAATACTTTTGATAGAAACAATACGGTGTTTGGTTCGTACTTGACTGATAAGTTGGTGCTTTGCTTTCAAGAAATGCTTGTGCTTCATGCGGTATTCATGTTTTTCCTTGTGAATCCAGAGAATTCTATCACTGCTTAAAGCTTTCCGATTACGAATGAAAATAGCGAAGTAGATGTATTCGATGTATGGTTCTCTGATCCGCGATCGATCATATCCTGGAACATTTGCATGAATTACAAACGGTACATAATTTTTAGAGCATATTTTAGTAGGAACAAATACCGCCTTGGTGGTATCGGAAGCGCCTGGAGACACTATTGTAGGAGGCTATGATGTAGATAGATGTTCAGTCTGGAACGGGAAGATAAGATCATCTTCATTGATATCAACCTCAGAGTCAAAATAGATGTCCCCTGAATCATCAATATTATCAATGTCTGTGCCATAGTCTTGAACTCCTCTTAGTTCTGTAGAAAATACCTCATTAAATTTAACATTAGCAAACAGACCAACAACATCATTGTTTCTACAGTGGAGACCGCCGGCATTTCAACCATTGGCTCGATCACTGGATCTATTGCTACAGGTATCACCTGCTTAGCTGTTTCTTGGCCTGATGTCCGTTCACTGGTACCAAATGGAACCGGACATTGTTCTCTAACGTGTTCAGGCTCTGATTCTCCATCAACATCTTTAACACCCATTGACGACTCGGCCATCCTTTGTCTTTTCCTCTTTCCCTCATGGTGATCAGGATCGTCCTGATCATCATGTCTATGCTTCAAGGTGATGGCATGAGATCGACAAGTACTCTCAGAAGTTGATACCCGTTCGGATAGGGTATCAATGGAATTCTGCATATGAGTGAGTGATTCAGTGTTAGAAGCAATTATAGTACTAATCTTGGAGAAATTAGTAGCTACAACGCTCTGGAAAGCTAGAAACTTTGAGGCCTTCGTTGTTGGATTCTCTTCCACTTGTTGTCTCAGAAGACCAACTAGATCTACGTCCGCTGCATCATGATTTTGACTTGAAATCAGCTTGGCATAAAATAGAGATTTCAGTTCATCCAGCATTTGATCATGCTCCCTTTGAGGTTCAGGGGCAGGCGTTGGTGACTGTGTAGATGCTTGTTTTTCGGGCATTGGAGCTTTGCCCTTCATCAACCTCTTCAAACGTAAGATTTCTTCTATCATAGCAGCCTGGACAGCCTTTAGGGCACCATCCAAATATTCCCGTGACACAAAGTCGGGTAAAGTAACGTCTAGATCACTTAGATTACCAGTTGTGACAACAGTTGAATCAACTGTTGTGCCTACGTTCAGTGTTCGCATAATATTAGCACTGGTAGGACTTCCAACCTGTCCTCGTGGTTGTTCCGGCTAGTTCACAAAGAACTGTTGGTTGAGCAACAGATTCTCTAGACTCAAGTGTACCTATGTGTATCGGCTCTAGACTCGAGGTGGACAGAATCAAATCGTAGGTTGGGGCAGAGGCCTATTTGTTCCAATATCTACAATATCCAAATGAGAAGCAGGTAGATGATGTGCTATGGCCCCATGTGAAGATGAAACTATTGCTTGTTCGTAAAGAATAGAGTGGCTAGGGATGTGCATTTGCATATATGGGCTAGCTATGTCTGTTTCAATACCAACATTTTTGACAGCAGTCAAATTCGAAATCACAGGTTAGTTATTATTACAATTATATTAGTATCATTGAAGTTATTTTATAGATTAGGAGTTAGTTAGATTAGTTTAGTTGAGAAATTTTAAGAAATTCCGGTAGTTGCTTAGAAAGTCCGGTTCCGGTCCGAAGTTATCCGAAATGTCCTATACAGTACCAAATGCTCTAATTTATACCCAATATATATAAAACACTAAGTTTTAGTGTTTTAAATATAAAACTTTTTCTATTTGAATAAATTTAGTCATCGTGGGCTTTTAAAGTGAAGCAAAATGGCAAAAATCAAAAAATCGGGCTTTTGTGCATTTTTGGGCTTTAGTCTTATTTTCTTTTATAATTTTTTTTTTATATTTGGGGTTGGGTTGGGCCTAGAGGCCGGCCCCTCTCTTCCCCTTTCCCTCTCAATT
>NW_020200763.1:122821-123859 GCF_001531365.2 Cynara cardunculus var. scolymus
TTTTAATTGGTTTGTTCAAACGTTATGAGGTTTCCTTTAAAAGTTTATTTACTGAGTTGGGGTTGCATTGCATTTGGTCCCACTCAAAATCATTGAGTTTTGACCCCCCAAATGCTCAAAACATTATAGCTACGCATATGAGATTTTTTCAGTAGGTAAATCCTAATTTGAATGGTCATAAATTTCAGGTTAGTCATCCAAATTTGTTGATTTTTCTTTTGGATGTTAGTTTAATGAAATATCTTTTAAATTCCACTGATTTCACTCAAAATGGTGGTGATTTGAAGTTTCATTTTCCTAAATTAADATGAACATGCAATCTGTCCGATTTTGACAGATTCGTATATGTGTGTTACATCGACCTTATCTCTCTCATAAATGAATGAAAAAGGATGAATCTTCTTTTGAGAGTTAACCTTATGGATTTTCTTTCATATGAAAGTGGAATCACATAAAATTATGGAGTTTTGACCTCCAAGCACCWTAAACTCTATAGGTGTGTAAAATGTGAATCCATCAGTAGGTAACCTTTATTTTGTGTGTTAATATTTTTCTACTTATTTGTCCTTAATGTGTGATTCTTCTTCTAAAACTTTTTTTTATGAGTTGGGGTTCATTTGAATCCAGTCTCACTCAAAAATACGATGTTTTGAGGCATGAACCGATTTTAACAAGTTAGGTGTGCATTCTGTCAATTGATGGCAGATATGTGCATGTGACTTTAAGGTGTCATATCTTCCTCTAAACTCATCCAAAATGAGTGATTTTTAGTTTAAACGTTTTGTATATGTGTTATGTTTCCAATACAACTTGAATCTCTGCAGAACATCTAGTAGAACTCTTTATATGAGTATTTTACTATCATGGTGCAATCTGCCAATTTAGTTGTGATAAGTTGCATTGCATGATTTATTTGAAGCAYCATCTCCTATCCAATCTTCATGAAATTTGGTCACCATAGCTATAATTCAGTGCTATAAACCATATAAAAAGATGGGAACTTATTTCATTTTTAAGTCTCTTAATTGGATCATATTT
>NW_020200764.1:0-5199 GCF_001531365.2 Cynara cardunculus var. scolymus
AGACTTAGTCGATTCTGCCTTGATATCTCCATTGGTCTTCTGGTTCTTCATCACTTATTGTTTTTCATTATTTTTTACATTTTGCATTATGGGTTCTAACACATTCAAATTTAGCTGAGATTTTAGGTAAGCACTTAGAAACCAACAGAGGTTTCTTCTATCGATGATCCACACACGAACATGTTATGCGCCTCCAGCTAAACATAATTCAGCTAAATATAATTGATTCAATCAATTAGAATTTGATTTAACTTATTACCTTATTTATATTATCTGAATTATAGATAAACTATAATTCAAAATAAGGATTAGTAATTATTTGTAGCATATATATAATTATCTAAAATTTTAGTATAATTATAGGGAAAAGTCTAAAAATATCCAATGGACTTTAGTGTTTGGAATGATTAAGTCATTGGACAATTTTTTAGAACAAATAAGTCATTGGACAATTTTTTAGAACAAATAAGTCATTGGACATTCCAAAACCTGTTAAACAACTCCTTGGACTTTCTAAAACCTATTAGATACATCCTTATGACCTATAAAACTAATTAACGTAGTAAAATAATGGAAAAAAACATGAAAAAAAAGCTAATGAACATTCATATTTTGAGCGATAAAGTCCCAAAACATTTTTTGAACCAAAAGAGTACTTACATTATATAAAATAAAACAAATATATCAAAAAAGTACTTACATTTAAAAGAGATTGTTAGGACTGAGAAATCAATATTAATTGTATTCGTCTTGAAAGTTTATAAATCGTCTATAATTGTAAAAGTCAGCGTGTTTGACTTTTCTTTAGAGGTTTGACTTTGACTTGTCTTTAATTTGTTGACCATATAAATAGTGGTTAGTGTTTGTAATTAGGATGAAGAGAGCTTATTGTAAGATATACGTAATAGAGGTGTTTGACCATATTTTGAGTTGTTGACTTTTCCTCTCAAAGTTCTTCATGTTCTTACAAGATATATCTAAGAATCTGTCATGATTATGAAGCTAAACGAAGATTGATCAGTGATATTGTGGACTCACATTTGGTATCAGAGCAGGATGCAAGAAATCAGAGATGAAGAAATAAAATTTTTGAAGAGATAAGTGATTTTTTTCCTGAATTTTTTTTGTGTTCTTCGTGTTCTTGATTTTTTTTAGATTTTGATCCGATTTTTCATAAAATTCTTGTGTTTTTGTGTTAAAAACAGGATCAAAATGCTCGAAATTACATTGTGAATCTTTGTTATTCACAAAGTTTTATGATTTGATCACTGAATTTCAAGAATTATTCGGATTTTGTGTTTTTAGATTTTTTCGTGTTCTTGAATTTTTTTTAAAAACCAGTGTTTTTGATCCAATTTTTTTAAAAAAAAATTTAGTTTTTGTGTTTTTGATTGCTTTTGATCTGTTTTGAATATTTTAGATTGATTATTTTTGTTAAACCGCCCATTTTTTTAAAGCCCAATGGTTAAGGCCCAATTCTTCATCCGGTTTAGAGCTCTTGTTCTTAAATTGTTCAAGTAAACAGCATAGCTTCTTGTTCTTAAATCTAAGGTGGTGTAAGCTTCTTGACCGGATTGTTCACCAGTTGATTCTTATCAATCGGTTTCTAGACTGAGTAAATCGCACAAAGCATCACCGGATATCTTGAGCGGTGTTCGTCTACACCGCACATAGCTTGAGCGGAGAAGGGTTTACACTGCAAGTAGGTTGAGCGGAGAGGTAAACCGTTTACCAACGGATTTCTTGAACGGATTAAGCTACACCAGACGTTTTCAGGTAAGTTTAGGTTTTCAATTTTTTGAGCGGTTTACAACTAAACCGTTTACCTCTTGACCGGAGTTGTGATCGGTTTAGTTTTAGACTTGAGCGGTTTAGGACTTAGAATTTGTGCATCGAAGTATTTTGAGCGGACTTCTAATCCGCTTGATTCCATTTACCCAGATTATTGATTGTTCATTATCTCTTAATTCTTCGATTTCTATCAAGCATAATCTTTGTTGGTGTGTGGATTTCTTGATTCAATTGAGCGGATTCGTATATCTCTCATTGTAAATCGAACTCAGCTTCAATTTGTTCATCCGAGTTTTTGCTATTTGTTCGAAAATCTCATCATCTAATATTCTTGATTTTGCGAACCTATCTGATTTGTTATTGTTGGTGTGGTGACTGCAATTAACAGCAGACTTGCTGTTGTGTTTGGACAAAGAAAAGTTTGTATTTGTTATATGTGTTGTGGTTTTGTTTGTTTCAATTTTAACAGCAACTGTTTAAGTAGCTTTATTTTAAGTTTGTGTTTGCTGTTGTCTATTGTGTTTGGACAGCAGCAGGTTTTAAAACAGGTTTCTGTTTAACAAGTTTTTAAAACAGGTTGCAAACAATTTTTTAAAACAAGTTCCAAACAGGTCAGATATTGTTGTTTGTGTTTGTTGTTTTAAGCTTTTAAAATTTGTTTTGAGTTCAATACAGTTGGCCTCTTGATTGCTATTGTTCTGAACTTGGTTGTTGTGTTTAAAATTTGAAACAAGAAGACAAGAGCAGGTTTTTGGTTTAACAGGTTTAAGCAGATGGTTTAGATTTGAATAGCAAGGCTTAGGTTTGAAGCAACAAGAAGACACAGCAGCAGCTTGGTTCTTACTGTTTTACAGTATAATTGGTTGATTTGAGTTGAAACAGCAAGTTATATTGTTGACTGTGATGCAGATTTTGTACCTGATTCGGATTTAGGCATGGAAGGAGTTATGGGAACAATCAACTGGTGAGCAACAGTGGATTATCACAGGATAAGAGATTCTTTAAGAACTGGAACTCTAGTCACTGAATCAAAGACTTTTGACTATTGAAAACTTTAGAGACAGCAGGTTTGGTTCTTGAGTATTTCAGGTTTCAAAACAGTAGCAATAACAGTTTTTGAACTTGACTGTTTTTTACAGCAATAATAGCAATAACAGCAGGTTGTGCTTACTGTTTTTAATCAATATTTGTACTTCTTATTTGCTGTTTTGAGCTGTTTAGTGTACTTTGAGTATTTCAGGACTAAAACAGCAGCAGCTGTATAGTGATCTGTTTAAACCAACAGCAGGGTCTGTTTAAACAACAGCAGGATCTGTTTTGAGGAGTTGCAGGCTGAACTCAACAGGTCTGAGATAAGAACACAACAAGAATTGAGAGCAGATTGGAAATACAGCCTAGCAGGTCTTGACAACAGGTGCGGATCGAAGTGTTGAATGAGCTAAACTTAAGGTTCTTGTGTATGCAATGTTGTTTTTGGTTATCAGCTTTATTTTGATTTGATTGATTAATTTGTTTTGGATTGAAACAGAAGTGTGCAGGACTATTTTCTTTTGGTTTGAGTTTGAGATTTGTTTGGTACAACAGCCTATGAGTTGTATACAGCAGCAGACTTGCTGTTAACAGTAAACTTATCATGGTCCATAGCCAACTTCTGATTTAACAGGTTTTGTAAACAGCAGCTAGGTGACTGGTTTATTTTGTGAGTAACAGCAAAGCAACTCAGATTGTTTAAGCAGCAGCAGCATCATCTTTTTGTTTAGACAGCAACAAGAACAGCAGCAGCAGCAGCAACAAGTGCCTGTGCTGTGCTGTGTTGGTGTAGAGAAGAATTGAAACAGCAACAACAAAACAGCTAAACAGCAGCTCCACAGCAGGTTCGCAGCAGCAGTTTGAGGTTGAGATTTGAAGCAGAGTGTGCAGGTGACAGGTTTCATTCTGTTTATCACACAAATCTTGGAAAGAAGACAGCATTGTGCAGCAAAACAGCAACAACAGCAACGCAGCTCTATTCATCATTGTTCAAGTTGTGTTGAAGCTACATTTGAAGTTTTGTTGATCTTGAGTCTTGACAGGTTTAACAAGATACCAGGATCAAAGTTTTCCAACAAAAGAGCAGACTTATTCTGGAATCACAGAGACTTTGAAACAGCAAGCTCTACAGTTGATTGTCTAAACTGTCTAAAACAGTAGAGAGCAGATAGTTCATTTTTTTAAAGTGTAATATCTGTATTGTAATGTGTTGATATTGTTGGTTTTTGGACTTAGAATCAGTGTTTATTGTTTTTGGACTGTTTTGGTTTCTTAGTTTGTTTGTGTTTAGATTTTCTTTTGGATCATTGTATATCTGTTTTTGTGTGTGTGTTTTCAGTGTTTGTGTTTTTCTATTCTTTTTGAGCTTATCTGTTCATATTTCTGTTATCTGATTTCACTGCATAGATCCTTAACTGATCAATATTTTTTAAAATGGCAGATATTCTAAAGAAGGAGAATCAAGAATTGCGAGAGAAGATTGCTGAGTCGGAAAAGAGTTTTGTGACTCTTAGAGAGCATTCCAGAAATATATATTTTAAAAATTGTCTTAATGAGGATTATATCAAAACCTTAAAGAAGGAGAGTGGACGAATTTTGAAGGAATTTGAATATAAGATTGAACAGATTGAAAATACTCGGAGTTCTGATCGAAAAAACTATGATGATGATTTGAATAGATTGACTAAGTCTAATTTAGAGTTGTCAACTAAACTTCAAATAGTTCGAAATGTACTAATTGCTGAGAGGAACTCTCCAAGGAACAATTCAGATATAAAGGATTTAACTGAGAAGTTCCACAAGTCTGAGAATGATCTGATTGAGTTTAGGAGATTATTGGAATTAGAAAAGGAAAAGGTTTTACAGGTTGAAAAGGTTTTAAATGATGAAAGGAAATAGATGGAGATAGAAAAGAAGAGGATTATGGAAGTTGAAAGAAAGTTTGGAACTGAACGAGAATCTTACGAGAAGAAGATTAACTCTCTCGAGCTAAACGCAAARATGCTTCTAAAGCAAATCTCGGATTTTGAACAGCTTATCATTCTGGAACGAGCCAAGAATGATAAAGAAAAGAAAGACATTTTCGAAGACTGTTAGAGCCAACTACAGAAACTGTCTGAAAGCATTGATTTAAAGCAAAAGGAAGAGAAAAAGCAGTTTGCTATTGAAAAAAGAAATACTTCAAAGAAGTATACAACAATTGCTAAAGAACTTACTGAGAAAAGAAAGTGACTTGACATTGCTTCGGAGAATGACAAAAGCAGCTCAGATGAAGAGAAAAGAGAGTTAATTAGTCAGAAGAAAAAGTTCGAAATGCTTCAGAAGGAGTTAGAAGGTAAACTCCTGGATACTTCAAAGAAATTGTCTGATCTAAAGACA
>NW_020200764.1:7391-13050 GCF_001531365.2 Cynara cardunculus var. scolymus
CATCAAAAAGTCTCATATATACAGTACATCCGTTGTACTGAGTATATCTGTTATACTCAYADRCCAATCTTTTTATAAAGATTGAAAACAATTTCATACGTTGAAATTGGATGTTATCTTCCCACTCTCTTAATCTGAAAAGATTAAATAAGTGGATTTRCAAAGATCTACTTACAGTTTCATGATTTGATGACTTACACGGAAAATTTAGGGACTTAATTGTTCAAAATATGAATGTTCATTGGGTTTTTTTCCGACTTTTTCCATTATTTTACCACATTAACCAGTTGTATATGTTATAAGAATGTATCTAACAGGTTTTAGAAAGTCCAAAGAGTTATTTAACATGTTTTGGAATGTCCAAAGACTTATTTGTTCCAAAAAAAATTCCAAGGACTTAATCATTCCAAACACTAAAGTTCATTGGGTTTTTTTAGACTTTTCCCATAATTATACATATTTACATATAACATTCTATAATTATCATAATTACACTTTAACACAATTTTCATAATTACTCTCCAGAATAATTATTTCTACAATGAGATTGATTTAACCTGGATTTCTACAAATTGAAGCAAACGTATTCTTTGTGTGGGACCCTATGGATTTACATACTTCTCAGTAGTATTACTATGTGACATATGAACATATAATAACTTACACATATATATAAACTTACATAACTATCCATAGATATATTAAGAAAATTTGTATTGAACTCATTTTATAATTTAAAATAAACGAAGTTGTAACTGCTCAAATGAATAACCTGATCAAACTTAACATCATTGTTGTTATGTAATTTCACTCTCACACCTTAACTAACCTCTCATTACCAACAACAAATGAATAATGTTATGAAACTTAAATGGTGGAATTCTAAGTGCAACAACACTGAATTGTCGTTCGAAATGAATAATCTTTGATTTAGCATACGATAGACTGAATAAGAATTGTCGTTCGAAATGATCTAGGACGTATTCGGTCTTGGCTTTATCCAGACTTCACTTGGTTAGTTTTATACGATATCTTTTATTTATAAAATAAAAAATATACCATTATCAATCTATTATACATAATTAATTTAAAACATTATTATAAACATCAAATAAAAACTATTACAAGATATTAAATTTTAGTTTAGGTCCATTTTAGTTTAAATTTTTATTTGATCTGAGCTTTATTCGGTTTGAAAAAAAATACCGGTCCCAAACTAGTTCGTATAAAACATTGAATATTTAAAGGTCGGCATTCCCGCCTAATGGTGTATTGGGACCAAATTAACAAGACCAATCTCTTTAGCATTTAACAATTGTAATTTACTTTATAAAAGATCAATCTTTTCGCACATCTCTATCATACCTTATTCTTCCTCCACATGTATCAAAATACTCAATTTTTGGAATATTCTAATTTAGCTCTTGATATCCGAAGATACACATAAAGTTAAGAACAATTAGTCAAATTATTTTCCATTATACTACTTAGTGAATTGATTTCTTATTCTACATTTACAAGGTTCAAAGGCAGATTTCATCCTTTGGCCTCCTAGAAGAGGTCAAGGGAAAAGTGAGGTGGGTATATGAGTTTATTTGTTATATTTGTCGTATATAAATATTATATACTTCAAAAAAATGGGATTTTACGAAATTAAACCCTATAAGTTGCAATATTTAAAAAACACTATTATTTCCATAATATACTCATCATTTTATTCTAAATATTCATAGCAATTAACTTCTCCTCTGAATGAGTCTTGTCGAAATTTCTTAGATTTATATGGAGGGAGTGTTTTGTATGAACACATTGGATTAGAGGGACTCAAGATGCTAATTAGAATGCACAACAAAATCCAGACGTGAAACCCCAACTCGAAAAAAGCTAGTGTCTGGTAAGTATGAGTCTAGGCTCAGGTCAAGCCAAAGATCCGATCAGGTTTTTTTTTTCAAGGTCCGATTAAAGTTCACATTGAAAAAAACTTGCAAAAGACTGGCCTAAAAAGCGCGGATTGTGCACATTTTCAAAGCTAAATACCCGAGTTTTGAATAATCGAACTTTATTTTTTGCCAACAAAAACGGACTCGGAAAGTTGGACATTTAGATTCAACATTGAAAAAGCTCCAGTCTTGTGCATATTTTATGTCGACACAATAAAGAAAACATCATAAAAGTTAAAGTTTTAAATATTAATTGCAAACAATAGCGACATAATTTAAACCAATTCTTATTTTATATCATATATTTTTACCTAAAATAACAATATATTTTAAATTTCATATATTTTGTTTATCAAATGTTAGTGGCATAAACATTATAATTGGTTTAACTATCCGATCATGTTATTAAACAATAAGTAAAATATAGAAAATCATTAATAAATCAACGTTGTCATTCTTTATAAAATCACAAAAATACCCAACATAATTAAAAATAAATATATTGTGTTTTTACATAACAAAATACATTATTTAAAATGATTTTTTTAAACACGTTTATATCAAAGTTCAAAATGACGTAAGGTATGACGTAGTGGCGAGATCAAGCCTCAAGGCTTACACGCCATAACGATGATGCAACGTTTTTCAAAATATGACATAAGCCGACAAATTTGTTTATCATATATAAAATTATATATATATATATATATATATGGGCTTAATCAAATGAGAACTATATAATTTGTGGTAACTGTGAGGTCCAATATGAACCAATCATTTTAAATTATTAATGTTATTTACGAAAATAAACAAAAGGTAAATTAGTAAATTGTGTTGATTATTCAATTTACTTTAATTAGTCCAATTTATCTTAATTAGTTTAATTATTTTAATATATGTATATATACACACACACAAGGACCAAATCCAGTGGCCTTCTCCGGCACCCACCACCACTCCGGTGACCTCCTCCGGTCATCTTGTTGCTATTACAATGGTACCACAGTTGGTAGCACAACGGTACCACAGTTGGTATGACAACAGTCTCAAAATTTACGTGGTGTGTTTTGAATATCACATTGTGTATTTTGAATATAACATGTGGTGTTCGGCGGAGGCCGGAGGTAAGAAAGAGACAATATGAACCATTTCGTAACAACAAAACACGTATTGCAATATATCACATCATGACACGTCTTTTTTTTTTTGGGGTACTTTATATTTTTTGTTCGATGTTCATTTAAGCCGACGTAAAATTCCTTCTTTGGTGGATTGGTGTCACGCGAACTGCACGTGATGTTGGAGAGTGGGGGTCACGTGCAACTCTCTTTTTTTTCGTATAGTTTAAGAAATAAAAATTGCATTTAATGAGTTGTAAGCAAAAAGGTTGCTTGGTCGTGGTCCCCCACCCCCACCTTCGACTCTTCCACTACTCATTCAACGTTATTACTACAGTTTTTTTTATAAAAATTTAGAAATTATATTGTTTTTGATAAAAAAGTTGATTATCAACAATCTTAATCGATATCTTTTAAGAACATAAACATGAAAGGCCATTTTTTTGACTCACTTATTGACTGAGCTACACAGATATCGAACCCATGATCTATCTTTTATTAGGACAAAGTTGTCCTACCACTTTGCGACTGAGCTGCTCATCAAAGACCAAAAAAAATAAGAAATAAATTATACAGTATTACGTTATATTAGTTTATACATTATTACGTTACGTTAATATGATTCAATGCTTATTAAAGCTCTATTTTTTTAATTCATGTAACTAATTACGCATAAACATAATCAAATATAAGATAAACATCTCATTTTAAATATTAAAAATCAAAAATTTAATTAAAATAAAATAAAATCAAGCATGTATCGGGTTGATAGTCCGATTTGGGATCAAACCAAATTAGAATGCTCCAATATTATTCTCGGTTTTGGTTCAGTATTGGTTTTAACCTGATGCACACCCCTAACATAGAGTAGAGATTGCACCAGGCTCGAGCTTTTACAAGTTTGGATGTGAGCATTCAGAGCCCGTTTTTCAATAGCAAAAGAATTCCCAGGTTTTTCGAGTCTAAGCTGGGTCGAACTTTGGTTTGAAAGAGGGGCTGATTGGGCTTTTTCAGGTGGGACTTAACCGTGATTTTTCAGGTTTTTCGTGCAGGGCTTTAACCAAGCCTTGATTTTTTTTTTTGGCATGTTGGCCATTAAGGCTAAGTCTAGGACAGACTCGGGCCTTCAAGATCGTTTTCAATAAGCAAAAAGGAGCTTGGATTTTTCACGCATGGGTCAAGTGAACCCCCCGTGTTGAAAGAGGGCCTGATTTGGCTTTCTAGGCTTAAACCGGACTTTAACTGTGGTTTGAATTTTTTTGGCATGATCAGGCTTTAAGGCTGGGTCTAGAGGGTCCATGCTTTTTCGAATCGTGGTGGGGTTTGGACTTCTTTATACATCTCTAAGTTATAGATGGTTCACTTCAACCAAAGAGTCGGTAATTAGACTAAATTAATTTGGTTTAAAGTTAATAAATATGTAGTTTGATCAAACCATACAAAGCTAATAGTATCAAAATTCGAACCATAATACATTTCGCGTTGATGTGAATGGCAAAGGTCGACCTAGAAAAACGATGTCGTAACAAATGTAAGAAGGTCAAATGTCATGGTCAAACATTTCATTACATTGCCCGAGTTTGCATAAAGTTGACACGACTACTTGTTTTGTTTTCGAGTAAACTTCACATAAGGATGAGGTTTCATTTCACAATCATGCGGCTAACTTGCTTTTTACATGTTTCACACTATATACTATATAAAAACTGACCTAATTATTCGTTTTATTTTTAATAAACTAATCCAGCTATTTGAATTGTGCATTACAAAAACACACAACTATACTTATAAAAACAAATTGTTAATAATTTAAAGTTTTAAACAACAAATTCATACTTATTTAAATAATAAGTTTTATACAAAATTAATTGAAGATTAACTTGATGTAATTTTAACATTCGTAAATTATAATTAAATAAAGTTTTATTCGTACAACTAAAATAACTTCCACTTATTTTAAAATCTAAAAATATTTGAATTATAATTAAATTTTAACTATAATAAATTATATAAAAAATAAAATATTATCTTCTTTAATTTGACCTCTATGGTCTATATTAACATAGAGTCAAATGTATGAAATAACAATTTACTTTCATAATTTTTATTATTATAACATTCTACTTTTGTTTTTTCTTATTATAACATTCTACTTTTGTTTTTTCTTATTACAACAATGTATTTTCAAATTATTTTTTATTAAGGCATCGTACTTTAAAAAATTGAAAAAATCTAAAAAAACTCAATGGACTTTCGTGTTTGGAATGATTAAGTCATTGGACAATTTTTTTAAACAAATAAATCCTTGGACATTCCAAAACCTGTTAAACAACTACTTGGACTTTCTAAAATCTGTTATATACATTTTTATTACCTATAAAACTAATTAACGTAATAAAATAATGAAAAAAGCATGGAAAAAACATGAAAAAAGCTAATGAACATTCATATTTTGATCGATAAAGTCTCTAAACAATTTTTTGAAAAGTACTTACATCATATAAAATAAAACATATATACAAAAAGATTACTTACATTTAAAAAAAATATTAATTAAATTTATTTTAATTAAAAATAAAAGATATTATATCAGTGATTTTT
>NW_020200764.1:14165-31800 GCF_001531365.2 Cynara cardunculus var. scolymus
TTATATTAATAAATAATTCAAAAAAACTAATTAATTTAATCTATTTATACGTCAAGTAAAAGTTTTTGAACAAATATAATATATATTATCTAAAAGATAATATTTATTGGTAAAAAAAACAAATCTTATTTTATTTTTTTGAAAAAACACATATTTTTTTAAAAATATTAGCGAGATAAGTTGTGTTCTACTAGTTTTATTGGTATTGGTATATTAATGAATAATTTCGAATTTTTTTAATTCATTTAATATATTTATTAAATAACATGTAAATATCTAAATATTAAAATTAAAAATATAGTGTTTAATAAGAACTAGTAGATGCTATAATAAAATAATTTTGAAAGAACAATAATGTAGTAAGAAAGTCACATCACTATAGTACATGTGGACAGCTTACGTGTACAATGAGGTGGCATGAAAACCTGGTATAATAAGTAAATTTAAATCAAAAGGTTATCCAATGCTATAATGGGTAAATTTTTCAAAGTACAATGTATTAATAAAAAATAGTTTAAAAGTACATTGCTATAATAAAAAAAAACTTGAAGTACAATGCTATAATAAATAAATTTATAAAAGTAGATTGTTATTTTGTATATTTTACTTTTTTATTTTCAGATTTATATTTAGTTCTATAAATCAATAAGTCATGTTCATTCTATCCACATGTAGACACTAGTTTAAAGATATACTTACATGTAGACACCATTTGTAATAAGGAAGTCTACCAACTTGTAAAAACTCTTTCAAATGGCCTACTCAGAAACAATAAATGTTTTAGAAGGCCAATATGACGTATAACAACTACAATCAAGAAGTCTATCACAAGAAATTTATGGTCTCAAGTCAATATGCTTATCAAAGAGAAAGAATTGAAAATAACCCTAGATCCTATCCTATTATGATCCGTATTTATAATTACTTTTATGGTGAATCACATACACATATATACGTGCGAATGCCCATACCAATATCCAAATAATATATATGTAACATATATTCACATTTGAATAAATTCGGAGTCTATTGTAAGTACTATCTATAGCCACATATAATTTATATTCATATGTGAATATATTTATATATGAGCAAAATACCCATGCCAATATCCAAATAAATACATATGTCATGTATATTTATATGTGACATACTCATAGTCAAGTTGTAAATATTACTCATAGTCAAATATAATTTTATATTTACATGTGAATATACTTATAATTATTCATGTAATGTATATTCATATGAGTTATGGTCATCCAAATGTGAATAAACATACATACATATATATATATATATATATATTATTCATGGTTATTCTTATGCAAACAAGCCAATAACACCCTTTTTAAATTTTAAGACAATAATCACAAGTAAATATGACTTTAAATGACATATTTTTTTGATAACCCAGTTAATCAAAGAATTTAAAAACTTGATGAAAAGCTAGAAAACATTAATATACTAATTAAAAAGAATAAAATATTATTTTATTTAATATAATTTGTTTAAATAAAAAACTAAATTCAAGATCATTTCAATTTAAAAAAGAAGGAAAATCCTGTGTTTATTTAAAAGAAAAGTAAATTCCAATTGAAAAGCAATCAAATTTGATCTAAACCCAATTTTATTCAGAATATATACTTAATTAATTCTTACCATCCTATTCAATATCATTTTTAATTACAAAAATGACATTTTCAAAATCTAAAATTAATTAACAAAAAATAATAAAATGGAATATATCATTTTCACTCAACATTCTTTTCTTTATTCTTTAACTTCTGAACACGAGTTATAGAAAAGTTTTATAAACGTAACCGTTTTTTTTTTTTAATAAAATATTTAGTAACTTAATCGTTTGAATTATGAAAGTTTGTTATTTTTTTACTAACCTGCATATTCAACCCACCATGCGAGCTGACTAATCCCAAGACAATCACCTACTTTTACGGATAGCTCGAAGTCACCACATTTAAATCTCCGTTATCATAAGGGAATTTTTATTACTATTTGAACTTGAAGTTCGTTGATTCTTTCAAATCCTTCCATAATTTCACCATAATAACCGGTTTACAAAACTCGATCTATAAAATTCTAATAAATACAAAGGATTTATTTGCTAGAATAAAAATGTGTATACCTTTAGTTGTTCAAAATTTAAATATTCATTGGTTTTTTCATAATTTGTTCGGTTGTTGTCTTTTATCATTTATGAACTCTTCACATTCTGTACATCAATGGGGTCTCAAAATTGAATCCATGCTCGATCCGCTCCCTATAAAACAACATTTGAAAAGAACATACAAACAGCAGCCTTCCCAATCGACCTGCCCCACCCCCACCCTACCCTGCCCCACGTCGCGACTAACGTAACATGGACTAAACTGCTGTATATTGAATTAGTCCTCCATTAAAGTTCTTCAGAAAATCCAGAGATTTCAGAGAATCGAGGAGGAAAGTGTGTAAGACCCAAGAGGACAATTCCTTTATTGAAACATCCTTCTTCCTTAATTCTTGGTATGTATATCATTTCTTTATTATCGTATTGTAGTATTTACTTTAATTAGTGCTTACCCTTTTCCTGCAATTCCACTCAATCAAATGATAACGTGGGTTGGGTTTGATGTCAAAACTAGATTCACTTTCTCAGATCTTCTCTGTTCGTGCTTTTATTGGCCTACACTTGACCACTTTATTCGTTGGATGCTAGGTACCCCATGTACTCGATCATCGAAAAAGTTTGTATTCGATTGAGTTTCTCTTAATTGCTAGTTTGAAATTTGATATTCTAAATGGGCAACCCTCGTATACTTGAAATTCAAGTATAATTTGGTTTAATTATAATCGAGATGCTGTCAATTTGGGGTCTCGTTTGAGTTCGGTTCTGGTGTTTCTTTAATGGTGTCGTGGTATTTACTTCAAATTAGCTTTACCATTTTCTGAATTTTTACTCAATCAAATGATACCATGTATTAGTTTCAATGGGAATCTAAAGTCTACAATCTTGCATTGCCCCCTTTTAGTTCTGTTTACAATCTTCTCTGTTTCTGCTTTTTTGCATACATTTATGCACTCAGTTCTGTAGATTTTACCTTTTTAAGGTACCCCTTTTGCTCAATCATCACAAAAAGCTAGTATTTGACCCAATTTGCATGTTTAAATTCAGTTTTTACCATATGGGTAACACTTAAATTTTTCGAAATTTGATTTAATGATAAAAGATCATTTGATGCTTGCTTCGAGCTGTTGCGAATTTGATCCCCCTTTTGGGTCTGATTTTGAAGTTTTTGTTATATTTCTCATGGGTTTTTTCTACCGGTTTCAGGGAGGAGGAATTCATCTGCAAATGCTAAACTTTACAAGATCAAGAACTCGGCCTAACAGGCCCAATTCTTTAGGAGGTAACTTCACAATTTCATCACTAATTATTTCATCAAACATTTTATGCAAATTTATGTTCATGGTGAAATTATTATATTCGTAATCTTTGTTTAATCGGGTATGTAAGTCAAAACAGATGCCGGCCAGCCAGCTGATGTTTCTTTTGTCTTAACTACTCTATATTATGGAACTTTAGAGGGTTTGAAGGTATTTTCCTTTTGCTGTGTTTGTAGGTATGGATTTTTCGGATCCAGTGAAGAAGATTGATGTTGTAAGAAGGATTCTTTTGGCTGCAGGCCTTATAGCATTGTGCATCACCATAATTAAGATATCCCCAACTTTCAGCAGCCCAAGCCCAGTAAGTAAAAGAGGACATTTTGTTCCTTTATATGTTTTTCTTTTGATTTAAATTGATCCGTTTCTTTTGTGGCTTCTACTTTGTTTTAACGTAATGAGTTGAATCCTATAGCTTAGCTGCATAAAAGTTTTAGACCCAACTAACCATGGTTTCAACTGTCAATGTTGGTGTCAATTGATATGATTTGCGTTATATATTGACAAAATAGATCTATGTATTTCCTTACGCTTTGATTGTTGCATACTTTTGGATGAAACTTCATCAACTGTGGTCTTATCACTTGGAATAGGAGAATATTTTGGAAGTCAAATCAAAATTACTGCATTTAGTTAATACCCCAGATGCTAAGTTCATTCAAATTGGCATCATATCTGTGAATATTACCATATAATTAGTAGTTAGTACAATAAAAAATCTATTGACGCCTATCAGAATAATCTGGGATAAATCCACTTGGGTTGTGGTGCACCGGTTAAGGCTCGAGGGGGGGGGGGATAGTGGAAATCTCATCTTCCCTGGGTTTGAACCAGGCGTTGCCAAAACCCTTTTAGCCATGGAGGTTCACCTGCAATGACTCCAAGCCATTCATGGTCAGCTGGGGAGCTTGGCCCGGGTACCAATGGTTACCAGAAAAAAAAAATAATCTGGGATAAGTGCTTTTGTCGCTGTAACTTGTAATGGGGATTCTACTTGTAACAAAATCTAACTTAGAACAACATTTACATATAAGTGTTGTATTATGCATTTGCTTCATTTGATTTTGAAAGGGGCTTGGGAAGCATCATAACCAGAAAGTTACAGTTAATCCCATCATTTTACATTTTTATGGAAAGTATATAATTCAGATTTTCTCTTCAAGAAAGAAACCATCATGAACTTGATGATGACTTTTATGGGTGTCTTATGTTTTCTCAAAATGACTGATTTAACCCTGTAATGATTTGTAAATTGTTGATGGTGAGGGTGATCACTTCAATGGTATTACTAACATTTCACCTATAGTACAATGAGGATATTAATCAAGATTCTTAGATGGGTGGTCCTATGACCTCCTAATCTATCATGTAGATCTGCCACACTTTGAGTATCTGACAATTTTTTTGTTTCTTGTTTTGAAGTTCTCTCGTCATGAAACAGGGATTACTCATGTCTTAGTAACAGGAGGTGCTGGCTACATTGGGTCTCATGCTTCACTACGCCTTCTAAAAGACTCTCACCGCGTCACTATAGTGGTATATCTCTAACTTTGGCGAATTTTTATGTAATCATATTCACCTATAAACATCACTTCATCGACATCGATGATTGAGTTAGAGTGTTGTTTTAAATTCCAAAGAAAATAAAGCAATTAAAATCTTTTATATCTGCTGTGTATGGTTATATGCACATCTATATGTGTGTGTATATACGTGTGCATGTCTGCATGTGTATACACACATACATATGTGTGCCACACCTAAACTGATGTCGTAAATTGTATTCTTCTATGACAGGACAATCTCTCCCGGGGAAACCTAGGTGCAATCAGAGTTCTTCAAGACCTGTTTCCAGAGCCCGGCCGACTTCAATTCATTTATGCTGATTTGGGGGATCCAAAAGCTGTATCCCTTGAAACACAGGCTGAAACACGATACATACTAGATAAAATATTTATGATACATGGGGTAGGTTCCATAAATATTTTGGGAATTGTAAGAATCAAGTATTCATGAATTACTCATGATGAATATCTATCATATTCATTATGAATAATGAAAATGCATGATATTCATGAATGTTTTGGTATATTCATCATGAATAAACTCATGAATAGTTAGATCTCACGGTTCTCAAAATGCTTACAGTTCCTAAATGAACTTTCCCCTATCATACAAACAACCATACTTGTACACATGTCTTGTTTCCTTGATAAAATATTTCAGGTAAACAAAATCTTCTATGATAATGCATTTGATGCAGTGATGCATTTTGCAGCAGTTGCATACGTTGGAGAGAGTACCCTTGATCCCCTAAAGTAAGCATGAATCCCCAATCTATCTGTATATCAGTTGAATATTATTTTCTCAGGCGTTTTGGGCACCATTCTTTAGTTGTTTGTCTTTTGTTATGTTTTACTTTTTGAGTGTTTCTGGAGTGGTTAATCATACAACGTCGAGAAGAAGCTTATAGGGTGTTGTGATGATTTATAGCTATTGTTGGTTAAATGCCTCCAGTAATCACAAAATCAGGGAATTATGTTGAATTCAGTAGCGCAATACCATTTGTAATCCCCTAAGTTTGAAGTAGCAGACTGACCCGATAATTTTGAATCAAATAAAACAATGGTGGGAACCACGAAGCTATTAGCAACCCGTTACTTAGGAATTGCAAGCCTTAGATAGACGAATATATGCAAACTTAAAGATAAAATAGCAATTATACTATCCTTCTGATCATACTTGGACAAAAAATGAAACAACTAAATGAAATAGCATTTGAATCTCTACTGACGGTTAGTGAAATCTTGTTTTGACATCTTATGGTAAAATAAACTTTACATCCCAACTAATCCCTTATTCATCTTACTACTAAATACTAATGTGCATTTGTGTAGTGATAAATTGTATGTTATGAATCAGTTTAGCAGCCTTTTTTCACTGGTATATGGGATAAGGGAGGGTGACATACCTGAGGAGAAGACCCCCCCCCCTGCCCCACGGGCTAGTGCATAATGTGGGAAAAAAAGATTTCTGGTTTTTCACTCCTTAGATATGGTGCTCAAATATGTGTCAGGTATTATCACAACATAACTTCAAATACCCTGGTGGTATTGGAGGCAATGGCAGCACATAATGTGAACACGTTGATATACTCTAGCACATGTGCGACATACGGGGAGCCTGAAAAGATGCCCATTACAGAAGAAACCCCTCAGGTATTCTGGTGTATTTGGAGTATAGAAGTCGGTTTTTTTTTTCTTTCTGTCTGGTGCACCCTGTGTTATCATCTTAGCAACTCATTTTTCTGTTGCATATTCCAGCACCCAATTAATCCTTATGGAAAAGCCAAGAAGATGGCAGAAGATATCATCTTGGATTTCCATAAAAACTCAGACATGGCGGTCATGATCTTAAGGTTAGTAACTTAGCATTACTATTTTTGGCATTTCTTTTGCCAACTTTTTACATGCATGCAATGGTGACTGATGCTCCCGTTGAAAGCAATATATAGCATCGTGATAAGAGTATTTTCACAATGAAATTACATCTATAAATAGACACCAAAATCTTAGCACCCTAACAAGTGAAACTCTTTTCTTGGAAGTTGGAACGCCAACTACAAATTGGTGACTCTGAACCCTTTGGGTTAAGGCCTTGGGTTTGTTCCCTAGAGGTCACCTGTTGAAGGCCACCGGAGGGTTTACTTGGCTGTTAACTTTAAGGTGTGTGCAAAAACTGGCTTGGACACCCATGGTTATAAATAATATGGTGACTCCTATATGCTCATTAAGAGTTAGAGAAATTCGTTACTCCCTCCATTATTAAGGGTAAAATTGTCATTTATCAATTAAAAAATGTAATAATTTTTCAATTTTGGATACTTATTTTGGGATGGAGGGATATTTAGGTGATTAATGATTTGAAACACCAGGCTCATTAATGGCTAGAACTAGATGAAAGCCTTGTAAAATCTTGTTAAATGCTCGAATACATGTTTGTATTTTGTTTCAGATTATAGAATGTGTAATTCTAACAAATTATCATCAACAAGTTTGAGTTCTTATTTCACTTTTCCTATCGGTTGTTCAATTTCCAGATACTTCAATGTGATTGGGTCGGATCCAGAAGGAAGGTTGGGAGAAGCACCAAGACCAGAATTACGTGAACATGGAAGAATATCAGGTGCATGCTTCGATGCAGCCCGTGGAATTACCAATGGCCTCAAGGTTAGTTTCCTTTGATCTAATCACACTAAATTTATTTTACCTGTTATATAGTTTAAGGAAATTGATTATAAAGTATGCTTCTTCCATTTCATGAAAATCCAAATGTTTGATTTGTTATATAGTTTCCTTTTTTTTTTTTTGGGAAATGGGTGATCAAGGTCTTTGCCCAAACTAATCCTATGGCAAGTCGCGACTGTAGGCTTTTGCCCATAGTGCTGAGGTAAGTCTCCCGGTGGCCACAAGTGCATATCTAGATACAGTATTCAAACCTGGGTTGATTGTAGTTTTGTTATATAAATTTGTCAAATGCTTTACATCCCATAAAAAATGCAAATTTCCTTTTCTATGAATGTTTGTTTTAAATTATGTGCTTTTTAGCTCGGTAGACTCTTGGTTTTTTGCTCTTGCAAGCCGGTGGTATTCTCGGAAACAACCTCTTTGTATCTTGGGACAAAGTTAAGGTCTGTGTATGCTTACCCCCAAGACCCTACCTTTGGATCGGATATACTCGATTGTCCAATTTCGTAATTGATTTACCGAAAAATAGAAATATATTCGTTCAAGAAGGAACTGTTCAATTCTCTGGCAATTGCACCTAACTCGAGTTCCTTTGGAAGCCATGGTTATTTACTTTGACAGGGTACAAATGTCTAAAGTTTTTATTTGTAGATATTTTTCAGACCTATTGCCAATACTAACGGGGTGTTTTGGATTGCTTATAAAAATAACTTATTGACTTATTCCGGTATGACACCGGTAATAAGCACTTTCGAGTGTTTGGATAAACAGCTTATATGGTGCCCAACTGATAATAAGGAGTTTTTGAAGAAGTTAAACCCTTCTAACTTATAATAAGTTGATAAGGACTTCTGTAGAAAAGCATAAATTGTTTTAAATAAGCAAATCCCAAACACCCCCTAAGTAGCAGTTAAAAGTGGATATACGTTTACTGACTCTTAAAGGTGTCACCGTTGTGTACTAGAGCATAAATTTGAGTTTTGATTGTTAATTATGGAATACAAAAAACGTAATTGTAAATAGTTAAAACTGGACCTGATTTCTTAGTGTTTTGCACAGTATTTTGTAAAAGATCATATTTTATTTTATAATTGATTTTTTTTTTTAATTTTTATATTGTGGGAATTATTTGTGCTACCACTGAAAAATAAGTTCTGTGGCGTAGGTTCGAGGAACGGACTATAAAACCGCAGACGGAACTTGCATACGTGACTACATCGATGTGACTGATTTAGTCGATGCTCACGTGAAAGCACTCGAGAAAGCACAACCTGGTGAAGTCGGAATCTACAACGTCGGTACGGGCCGAGGTCGATCTGTTAACGAGTTTGTTGAAGCTTGTAAATCGGCAACCGGGGTATCAATAAAAGTTGACTATTTGCCACGCCGGCCCGGTGACTATGCCGAAGTGTTCAGTGACCCATCAAAGATCCTCCGTGAACTCAACTGGTCGGCACAGTACACAGATCTCGAAAAGAGTTTACGTGTTGCATGGAGATGGCAAAAGTTGCATCATAACGGATACGGGCCCTCAAAGGCTTCGTCTTAAAATGGGAAACGTGCAAAAACCGTTAAAAGTTACCATCAACTTTCTTTCCGATGGAAAAAAAGCACGAGTTTAACGCACATTTTGTCTGAAAATCTCGATCGTGATGGTAACTTCATGGTTGTCATTGAAGCTGGTTGGGGATTCACTCGATTTTGGCCGGGTTTCGTGAATTATACAGTACTGAGAGCGATGTTATTGTTATAATGACTTGTATCTTACACGTTAAAAATCGTACCATTTACGGTTTCCGCTTTGGGAGCCTAAAATTTGATTTGATCATATTGTTATTTGTTGATTTTAGGGTTGAAGTTGTAGGTGAGCAACCCATTTGAGAGATCTTAATAATAATAATAATAATAATAATAATAATAATAATAATAATAATAATAATATTAATAATAATAATACTAATACTACTACTACTAATAATAATAATAATAATAATAATAATACATATTGATTGTAATTTCTATTACTATCTTGCTAAATATAGAAGGATGGAAGCTTTATGGCCTCATTTCTGCAAATCAATCTTGACTTTATTTTATGTGACAATTGGTTTTTTTTTTTTTAACTATATGATAATTATATATGGAAAATTAAACTCGTAAATAGGTGAACCTTTGACCATGAAGCCAAGGTTATCATGTATCATTTGGGCCAATAGCAATTTACTTCCGTATCAGATTTACTGGGTTTGTTTGGTTCGATTTAGTCTATAATCTTCGTTCAAGGCCATCTTCGATCATCATTTTGTGTTCCAATTCATCGGATTTCTTGATATTAGCATTGTCCATTCATGACGATTATCTCAGACGACCATATTGCTTCTCGTCTATCTGAGTTTTATATGCATCAACATTCTGATTCATTCTCCCCTCTATAGCCAGGTTTCATCATAGGTTTAGGCCACTGTGTTCGACGACAAGTAGTTGGCCTTGGGGCTCCTCAGAGCCACTCAGGATCCCATGGAATTAGTTGAACTATACACAAAATGGCTGGAATAGTCATGATTTCCAAAAAATGTGGTGTTTGAATTCGATCAGCTTTGATCGATGACAATAAAATGATGGTGTGGCTCTTTAACAAGGTGAAATCTGTTAAAAAAAAGGGTATAAGATATCGCAAGAAATCTATAATGGACTTCGTGTGGAAAATCAATTCCTGTAATGTAAAAAAGAATAATTTGAATATTTAATTTTTAATATTGAATAGAAGGACCATATCTTTCTTTTTTAATGAATCTATTTATTACTTTTCTTATGTAATATTTCAACCATGTATATGTTGGGTTACATGAAATTTACTCAAGCAAAAACACAAATAAGTTATTAATTTTCATATGTAAACCCCAGAATAAAAGAAACCTTTAAAAGAGAGACGATTACCAGAAGTGACTAGTAGTTATCTGACAATTACGGGAGATTATTATAGCAGTTAGGAACATATATTATCAGTGGATGTCCCCAATGATCATCATCGGTGGGAAAACACTCGTTGGTCAGTATTAATGTGCGATCGCTACCACTTATCAACTTCAGTGTTTTGTCCCACCGTTGGCACATCACCGATGCCAATAAGGTCAGCATTGAGCTTCACATGTTGAACATACACACTAACATTAACCACATCAACTTCAGTGTTAACACGTCATACATGTTATTTAGGTTTCGAGGCGCTTCGTCTCGACCCTTGACCCCGCTAGGGGCGTTGCCCCTAGGACCTGCAAGGGGATGCGGCCCCCTTCCGCAACATCTAGTTAAATGCGACCCCCTTTCGCAACATCTAGTTATCCCAAGTTCATACTAACTTACACAATTGCGCACTTCGTACCTTTGGATCTGTATTATAGCTAACTACGAACACCTTCATTCTTTTGTAAATCCAGTTAGATTAAATGATATGATAACACTAAAATCGTCTACAAAATGATGGTGGTTCGTGGTTGCAATTCATGGTAGAATGCAACATCGTTTAACATCAATAGGTTTATCGTGATATAACACAGTTCATTTAACATGAATTTGTATCCTAGTTCAAGAAATCAGTATATCGTATAAACCATTAACTTTAATAGAAATTTTATCGTTCTAAAAAGATAGTTCACAAAATATTATCAATAAAAATTATAGATTTTACATTTTAATAAAATTCACTATCTAACTCGATGAGTTTCACACTCAAAAAAGAACATTTTTTGTTTTTCATATTCGTTAATTTTTTTCTGAAGAAAATCATCTGATATAAAACAAAAACACAAATACCAACTAGAGGTGTAGATGAGCAGAGTTGAATCAAGTAACAAGTTATTAGAACTCAGCTTGAAGAAGTAATATTAGAATTAGTTGAATAACTTTTTCAAAATGAAGCTCGAGCTCGCATATTTTTTTGACTATTCGATCGAGCTCGCTTATTTTTTTTGACTATTCGAGCTCGCTGCATGTTTAACAAACTTGAGTTGTAAATTATATCAAAAATTCAAATTTTATAAGCTAAAAATTGAACTCTATTTTTTGTGGATAATTTATAAAAACTAAATATAAAAAATTATTTAAATTAATATTTTAGCATATTTTAAAACATTAATACAAACAAATCCTATAAAATTCGTAAATACCAACTACCCGTGGGATGAATCCAATGTTTATGAGAATTCATGGAAATCCCAAGACGACTTTGCTATAAACTAAATACGGGATTGGGATAGAATCCGATTCCGAGTACCACCAAATCCACGACATGTATCATGGATACTAATACTTAACGAGTACGGGGAAATGAAGAGGCAAAAACTGGAATTGAAATGTCATATAATTAGTTGATCCTCAAAGCCAAGTTTGATGGAGTGACAAATGGGAAATTTATGGGGAGTTACAATCCCCACCATGGGATAGTGCACCTACACACCTTCATCGACGTCATTTTTCACTCTCATATCGAAGTACAATGCAGGGATTATTATTACATATAAAACATGTACACCGGAAAGTCAACACATGGTTGAAACATGGAAAACTACAAACACCACCTGAGGACACGATCCGGCGTTTAAGGATATATCAAGTCTAGAAAAGCAGTTACATAAGACGATTAGGTATCAGTGAGCAACAAAACATGATCATCAATCCAAGTATGATATGCACTTGCAAAGCATTATTACATAGTGAAGTTTTGAATTAGGAGTGGTCTTGCACCATGTTGTTCACATGAAAGTTCCCATCTTTGTCCTTGTGCACATTTGCCTTGAACTTCTCTTCTTTGCTGCTCCTTTTCACCTTCAGTAGGATGTCATATTTTGCAGATCCTTCCACACACTGATACACCGTTTTAACCAAGTGTTATCAACTCAAATAAAACATGGATTAGAAACCACATCTAGGGGATGCATTTGGTACACAGACGGGCGAGAGTGAGGTAGGCGACTAGGCGGGTGAAAGAATTTTGGAAGGTTTTAGAGGTTTAATTATACAAGGCTGGTTTAGTAATTTACCAATCTTGTTTGATTCCCCGATTTCGTTCCCACCTATTTTGGAGGGAGTGGGACAAAAAGAAATGCATTTTTGTCCCACTCAGGTCCTATCCTGTTAGTCTAATGTCGTGCCAAAAAACGTGAGACAAGATCCCACATACCAAACACACCCGAGAGGAATTTCATCTTGATCATTGAAAAACAAAACCAAACCAAGCCAATACCTCCCACCCGGAGGCGGGGGTGAGATGTACACAAATCTGACCTCTTCATGACACATTAGTATACTAGGCAATACACAAGTATGGGATTTGAACAAAGGACCTACGTGGAAGCCAAGCTATGCCACAATATTTACAAAAATAAGGAGAGCGGGGCCTTTAACGCCATACTTCTAGAAAGATGATATATCAACTAGTGCCTTACTTCGTCTCTGTTCCTAGAGGCTAAGTTATATATGGCTACTTACCGTATTTAGCCTTTGGGGAAGTGAGAGGTTGTTATTACGATATCATGCAACACAAATATTGCACTTAAAAGTACAATTGTACTTTATTGTAATCCTTTGGTTTTGGGACCAAATCTCTGTCCACATCTTTGCAACAAAATGATAAGCAAATCAACTACCACAAAGATAACTAAAAAGGTGGCTAACTCGCAATCCCATAACGAAAAACAGAAGGGTTATATACCTCTGTTTTAGCATGAATGACCTCTTGCAGTTCGTAAGGGTATAATGAGTTGGACCTCTGTTGCAGTGTCATGAGGACATGATTTGCAGCATCTTGAACCACAGGATCATGAACAGGCACCGATTGATATCCTGAGCCATCACAATCTGGTTACATATTATGGTAGCATTTATGAGGATAGATACGAGAAGTTATTGCCGTCAAGAAACGGAAATGGGGATAGCATTATCTGTTCAAGGCATGCAACGAAGTTTGAACTCTAGTATAACATTTCTCCATGATTGATATTCCTGACTTCTTTATACCAGAACCAACTTGTTGGCACGTCCCTGCAAACCAAACCAAAAACAAACCCACCTGAAGGTTTTTTTTGTTTTTGTTTTTTCTTTTTGATGGGGGGAGGAGTGGTATCCAGACCTGGCATCTACCCTCAATCTTCAGAGATGAGAGATATACCAAAAAGGAAACATCCCTTTGAAAGTTATAGCCAAGATGCAACTCAGAAGAACCAAAGACACCTTATTAAATTCAGACCTTCAAAAGTATAGTAACTTCCATAAACATCAATCCATGTTTTTTTTAATGTTCCAAGCAAGTAACTATTGACCACGGTAGGTGTAAAGCTCAACAAACATAGAGAACATGTAGTTCTTTTGCAAGCTAAAGCTGCTGCCTACAGACAACTGATATGTGATACCATTTAAGTATTTTCAAGGTTTAGTAGCTTACCAAGATCAGAAGGTGTACTGGTGGTTTGTTCACCAATATGCTTGAATTCCTGCAGTTCCTTGAAGTTCATCCACGGCTTTACCCACACCTTAGCCTCGTATATTTTCTTCTCTCCAGCGTCAACGACCTCCAATGTAAGATGATGCAAGGTTCCAGCAACCACTTGCTCTTGCACCTTTACCACCCTTGCCAACTCCAGCATTGCATTCTAAGTTCATAAACATCATGCAATATTAGTCTTTAGTCTGAACAGCTAAAATAGTAATTTTCTTGTTCAACATTTAAGAGCCTTTCTTCTCTCTTCTTTTCGATCCACACTACACGAGCAAGATGAAATTTGAGAAAAACAAATAATATCAGTAGGAAAAAAAAATAGAATTAACCCCACCAAACCACTAGCATGAGAGTCAGAAATAAGAAGACCCGCGCTTTATAAACGAATTCCAAATTAAGAAAAAGATCAATTATCAAAATTTATTTAATAATTTTAAATACTAAAAGAAAAATAATCGTTTATGCCTACATTCTTTCTAACTACTCCAAGACTAATTGTACTGTCTCCAATCAAAAGTCCAGAGTCGTATTTTAAGCAAAGGAGATGTTCTTAAGTTACCAATTGTGAAAATATGTGGAATGCTAGATTAATCTCCAAAAGAGCCGTCTAGGAGAGATGGGGGTTCCGACATATATGGAGAGACATAATCCAAGTCTAGCCGATGTGGGTCTCTAACATGCCCCCTCCAACGGAGGCTAGAGGGGCACAAATTGTCCCAAGAGTGTTGAGAGGGGGCTGGACGGGCAAGAGGACTAGACGAATATAGATTGCCCCAAGAGTGTCGAATACCTAGAGTGGTAGATCTTGGCTCCGATAAAGAATATGCGGAATGAAGAATCATTTTTTAATCGCTAGGTTGTATACAGTGAGGGTAAGATCAAACTTCTCTTTGCATTCCTTTTAAATCATGGAGTAACAAATAAACACCAACTCAAGTACTCGTTAATTTTGCTTAGATTTTCACCTAGAATGACCCCATCTTACAACCATCCTCAAAACCCTAGTTTTGCAATTGTATCAAGTCCGAATCGAAAGCTGTCATATTTTGCATACAGAAAATGAATAATCAAGAATCATCATGAAAACAACAAACTAAGAGAAACAAGTGATGTTCTTAACTTACTATATAATGATTCATTTTGTTGGTTACTGAAATTATCTTTGCCTTCCTATCAAATCATAAATCAATTATGTTCTTCAGATGCAAAATTAACAAGAAATCAACAAATGTAATACTCAAGAAATTCCTTAGATTATGAAATCATACAGCAACAATTGATCACCAATTTAAATACTCATAAACTTCATTCAGATTTTGAAAATTTCCCCTGGTTGATCCTGTGTTACAGCCTTCCTCAAAACCCTAGTTCTGCAATTGGTGTTTTGTCCTAATTCAAAACATTTTTACAACCTTCCCTAGAAGCACCAACTCAAATACTCATAAACAAATATATGAATGATCGGACCACCTTCCTAAGAACCTAGTTTAAATCCAGTTATGTCAATCTTAAGCATCATTTCCACCAAAATAAGTGAATAATCACAGAATAGAACATAAACTAAGATGAACGATCAACAACACATGACAAACCTGTTTCTTGTTATGCTCTTGGACAGCAAAATGAGCAAGACTATCGATATCGGCGCTGTTGGAAGCCGATGAATTCTGTAAACCACCAAGAGTAGTTGCCATGGGATTGGAATCTAACAAATCTTCTTCGGTGCTGCAAAAACTGGACTGTTTTGCGAGTGAATTCAACAACGATGATGCCAGTACTAGTAGGATAGATTGAAGGATATAATGGTAGCGTTGGATTCGCATTTGCTCTTTAACTTTACCAAATTCTTGATGGCTTCATTGACAACATTCGTCGACATATATTTGCAACTTTTTTGTTGCTGGATGAACACGTAGCGTACGCGTGTCAAGCATAGCACAGGGTGTGAATCTCAAGGCAAAAGAAAAACAATTAATTGTTATAGAAGAACTGAAAATAAGAATAGAGAAAAAATCTATCATTTTCATTGATGAAAAGCCATTTAAAAATGGATGATAGTTATAATAGATATTAGTTATAATTTATTTTAATATGTTTATTTTTATTAGATCGTTATATCCTTTAGATGATGATATATTTATCCTACAACACTTCTCTTTGTGTTGAGTTAAAGAAGTGATAGTGCATAATGTTGTCTCGTTAAAACCTTATACCAAAATAAAAACCCGATGGAAAAAATATGATAAAGGAAAGAATATAATGCACCAGTTTCTTTGTAATATATAGAATTTTCCTTTAGTCTAATATTCTCTCAGATTCGTACACTAATCATGAGTGTTAGGAAAGCAAAATGGTATATCAATTGTTGCCTCACTAAAACCTTACACCAAGGAACAAAACCCAATGGAAAAGATAAAACATTCGGTGATGGAAAAAGCATAACATACCAACATCACATGTATAATAGACTCCTCTTTTTATCTACTACTCCCTTTGATACGTACATCAATTCAGGGAGTTTGGAAAGTATTCGCATTCCAATGTTTTCCAAATGTGGCCTTAGGTAGTGATTTGGTAAACAAATCAACCACATTCTCCTCAGACCTTACTTGATTCACTTGAATCTTGAGGATAGTCTATAGTTGCTGATTATAGAAAAACTTTGGCAAAATATGTTTTGTTTATCACCCTTGATATATCCTACTTTCATTTGTTCGATACAAGTTGCATTTTCTTCATATATGCATGTAGGATTTTGAGTGGTTGAACTTTGTTAGGACTGAAAATCAGTATTAAATTGTATTCGTCTTGAAAGTTAAATATTGTCTATAATTGTAAAAGTCATCGTGTTTGACTTTTCTTAGGCATGTTTGACTTTGACTATGTTTAGAGGTTTGACCCTATAAATAGGGTAATGTCTTTGTAATTGTAAGGGAAGAGAGCTCATTGTTAAATCTGATACGTATAATAGAGGTTTGACTATTTTGACTTTTCCTCTCATCTCTCTCAAAGTGTTCTTCATGATATATTCAGATCTGCCATAGATTCATATAGAGATTACTTGAAGATTGATCATTGTGGACTCACAAACTTAAACCACTTCAGGTCTTCCTTTGCTGGTCCGTGACATAGATGGAAGGAAGTACCTCAGGAAGCACGTGACTTGATGTTCCAGCGCTTTAGGGTTGGTGTACCATTTTAATATAATTATACATACAAGGTTATTGTTTTTACATTTATACAAACATTGTGTGTGTAGGCTAAGTTCCAGTAGGAACTTGAGCTGGATGACACGGTTCATGATTTATGGACCAAATCCATGCACAACAGGTACTCTGATTGGATGAGCTCTGCACGTGATTGGGCCGTGGCACAGGCCTATCCTGGTGATCAACAATGGGATGGTGAGGACTTTTCACGGATTAGATTACACCATCCCGTATGGATACCAGAC
>NW_020200764.1:32460-34995 GCF_001531365.2 Cynara cardunculus var. scolymus
CATAGGAGCGATTTCAATCGCTTAGGGGTGAGTCATAATCTAGTATCGACAACCCTCTCCCTGATGAGGCATCTCTTTGGGAGCAAAGTGTCGGAGGACGGAGGAAAGGCCGAATATTTGGTTTCGGGACCACCCAGGACCCCACTTATGCTATGACGGGTAGATGTAGCAGTAGCGGGTCATCAAACGAGTCAAGAGCGGAGGTACGTTGGTTATATTGTTATAAACTTTCTCTTTACTAAAATTGCGAACAAATTACTGATTTCGAAGAATATTGAATATTTACAGGTAACGAAGTTGAGAGATAAGTTGTCAAGGGTAGAAGAGGAACTCGAGACCGAACGGAAAAATAKGGCAGATTTGGAGGCCAGACAAGCTGCCTCGGCAGCTGAACAGGACAGACAAGCTGCTGCATTAGCCGAACAGACTGCTGCATTAGCCCAATAGGTCGAATTATCGGAGCATTTTGCTGCGTTTATGCGGCAATTAGGATACGTTTTCCCACCTCCCCCAGATCCCGATAGTTAGGTTGTATGTATTCGAAGATTAAATTGTATGAATTGAATATTTTAAATTGTATGAATCCATATTTTAAATCGTATGAATTGGTTACTTTTGTTCACAGATTTGGTTTGTTATATATTATTATTTTCAGGTTTTTTAAAAATAAATAAAGGATTTATGTATTTTTAAAAAATTTATTTTTTAATTTTTTAAAAATTAGCGACGGATTAGCGAGGGAAAATCCGTCGCTGAAAGTGCTTGAATTTCCCTCGCAAATCCGTCGCTGAAAGTTCCCTCGCAAATCCGTCGCTGAAAGTTCCCTCACAAATCTGTCGCTGAAAGTTCCTTCACAAATCCGTCGCTGAAAGTTCCCTCGCAAATCCGTTGCTGAAAGTTTCCTCGCAAATCCGTCGCTGAAAGTTCCCTCGCAAATCCATCGCTGAAAGTTCCCTCGCAAATCCGTCGCTGATCCGTCGCTAAATACGTCCCTCGCTGATCCGTCGCTGAAAGTGTCCGTCGCAAATCCGTCGCTGATTTCCCTCGCAAATCCGTCGCTGAAAGTGTCCGTCGCAAATCCGTCGCTGATTTCCGTCGCTGATCCGTTGCTGATAGCATTACCTACGACTGTTTGACCGACGGAGTATCAGCGACGGATCAGCGAGGGAATTTTCCCTCGCTGATACCCAACATTTTTGTAGTGACAGTGTAAAACCAACTTTTATAATTGTTCGTATTCGAACAGTTATTCAAGTAGTCCTAAATCTAATGTTTCTAAGAATTATTCTCGTTCTAATCAGTATTATCAAGGGTATGTCATTGGATCACCAAATTACTCTTCAAAGGTTAAAAGCATTTGGGTTAATAAGTCTGAATCTGTTTTATCTCATACACCTGTTGTTACTAACAATCTTCCTTGCCTTGTGAGATCCACTAATGATCTGATCAATCTTAGCAAGAGAATGATTATGTGCTCAACATGCAGAACCAATAATTTTGTCAATAACAAAAGGTTCAACAGGTGCCATGGAGATAACAGTTATCAGAACAACTGGAAACAAGAATGATTATAATAATTGGCATGAATCATATTATGTATATAATCATCTTGTTAATAGTGCTGAAAAGAAAATATCTTATAGAAATAAATGGTTTGGAAATTACAACATACCCCAACCCGATACTAACAAAATAGGACCCAAGTTCGTTTGGGTACCAAAATCTACTTAATCTGGTTTTGCAAGTGTGTCCATTTTGTGCTGATTAGAATATCATTTCAGTGATACACCATTGCAGGGGGAGTTGTAATTTATTCCAAACGAGGCTTCTGAACATTTCAGTTCAGAACCCGTGCTTTACCGAGTGTGGTTTCTAAACACTCAGTTTAGAACCCGTGCTTTACCGAGTGTGGTTTCTAATCACTCAGTTTAGAACCCGTGCTTAAAATGTTTCAATTTTTTTTATTCTTTTGAGCTTAACTGAATCATTAGTTAAATCTGTTTTCTAAGGGGAGTCTCTAGAATTTTTGAATAAATGTTTTCGAAAATGGAAATATTTTCTGAAACGAGTACATTTTCTGAACAGGTATTTCCTAAGATTTTACTTGCATAATTTCTCGTCATACATAATTCTAATACCTGTTTCAGCTATTCTTCAAACTGTTATTATCACGTCTCTTATATRAAAATCTTTTTCGGTGATAATACACTCGTTTGTATTCAATTTTGTTTTCTGATATTTTTTACATTGATACATATTCATTCATTTTTTTAAATATCAGAATCTGTAAACTTGTTCTTACAGATCTTCATTCATTTCTCTCACATACCGAATAATCGAATTGTTGTCGCATCATTCTTTCGTTAATTGTGCTTAAAGCCAAAAATTTTGATCAATTTTTTATCTGATCATTGTGCTTTAAAGAAATAATATTTTGATCAACCATTGTGATCAAATGTGCATAACGCTAAATTTTAGGAGGGACTGAGTGCTTATCAGAAATACCTCTATGGAATGTCAAAACCGACAGACCTA
>NW_020200764.1:36615-37094 GCF_001531365.2 Cynara cardunculus var. scolymus
AATCCCCGGCGGGGATGGGGACGGGGACGGGGACACATACGGGGGATCGGGGACGGGGACGGGGACGGGTATTGAGGTCCCCGCCCCATCACCGCCCCATTGCCATCCCTAGCACAGCTGTTGCTGTGTTTCGTCTTGCAGCATCATCATACAGCAAACAGCAAGGCACCGGTGCTGTTTCTCTTCGCGTTCCTTGCCCGGACAGCCGACAGCAACCTGCTGTGTTTCGACTAATAGCAGACAGCACCAGTAGCTGCAGAAACAGCCCACGGCTGTGTTTTTCTCCGGCAAACAGCAGCTGCAGAAACAGCCCCACGGCTGCGTGTTTTCCTCCCCTCAGACCGCCAACAGCAACGCCAGACAGCGGTTCTGCCGTGCTGTTTCTTCGCCTCCGTTAGCCCAAACAACAGCTGCTTCCTCGCCGCCGCACAACGGACATCAAGCAGCTGTCGCGTCTGTTTTGTGTCCGCCGTGGTCTG
>NW_020200764.1:39309-43206 GCF_001531365.2 Cynara cardunculus var. scolymus
CTATTACTTTTGTTGGATAAATTTTATATAAAGATCCTGGCTCTCGTTAAGTATTTTTCGTTTTAAATTACCTTTTAAGGTGTTGAAAGTTTAGGCTGTTACAAGTTGGTATCAGAGCAATAGCTTAAGCGAATTAGGTAAGGAGCTAAGACGCCTAGACTTAATCTGAGATTGTGAACATTAATTTGTTAGTTATGGGTAGGAACCCTAACATAGGAGAGCCTTAGAGTCAATGGAGATTCATGATTTATTAACTGCGACGACGAGATTGAGGACCCTTATGTATAACCTATTCGAAATTTCACTTAGCTAATGCTATTTTGAGTATGTTGTTACATAAGCGTGCTCGAACTTGCTGTTATTGCAAAGACTTATGAATGCGTTAATCATAGAGATAGCATATGGTAGTCAGGTTCTGGTACATGAGATTGTTAGAAGTGCGTATTGGGAGTTGAAGGGAAGGAATTTCGGGTAGATCTCATACCCATGACTATAGGCGGATTCAATGTCATTATCGGGATGGATTGGTTGGTAGAGAACCAAGCGGAAAATTTTATGCTCTAAAAGCTGATCCGAGTCCCTTTGTCGGATGGGGACGCAGTGATTGCCTGAGTTATTCAACATCACACTCGGGATTAACCAGATGCCTAAATAATAGAGGCTTAGTGTGGTGGTGCCACTCTATAGGAACTAAGGTACAACGCAAATGGTAGAATATACTGGGTTTCTTTGGTTACCTGAAATTTGAGAGGTGACAATTTAAGATTTGCAGCAGCCTCAAATTACAGTCGACACTAACCAAAGGAAATACAAATGTGAGGAATCGGCTTTTGTGGTTCACCTTGTTCAATAATCAGAACTTATGTTACAACCTGTGTACCTACTCAAACTGAACATTGACTTATATAACAAAAGGATAGAAACTTCAACTTGATTCACCAGCGAACTAGGCTGGTAACGGAACTTGATGAGATATTTATGCATCAATGGTTTAACCTCTGTATGACCATGACATAACCACCACCAAGTTGATTGGAAGAAGAGTAAGTGATGAAGTTGTTCAGGAAGACATTAAGTTGTGGCCTTTTGAAATGGTGGCTGGGAGTGGCGAACAGCCAAAGATTGTAGTAAAATACGAGGATGAAAAGAAGGATTTTTCTGCTGAAGAGATATCTTCCATGATTTTGATGAAAATGAAAGGGGTTGCTTAGTCATTTCTTGGTTCGACTGTTGAAAAGGTGGTGATTACTGTTCCAACTTATTTCAATGATTCTCAACGACAATCAACAAAGGATGCTGCCAAGATTGCTGGACTTGAAGTTTTGCGCATGATTAATGAACCTACAGCAGCTGCTATAGCTTATGCTCTAGACAAGAGGACTAGCTCAGATGGCAAGATAAATGTGCTAGTGTTTGACTTGAGTGGTGGCATCTTTGATGTCTCCCTTCTCACCACGGATGGAAGGGGAGTCATCAAGGTTAAAGCCACAGGTGGTGATACACATCTAGGAGGCGAGGATTTTGATAACAGAATGGTTAATCATTTTGTCCGAGAATTCAAGAGAAAGCACAAAGAAGATCTTAGTGGTAACCGTAAAGCTTTGGTTTGGTCAGGTTGAGGATTCATTGTGAGAGGGCAAAGAGGATTATTTCAACAGCTATTCTGACTACAATCGACCTTGATTGCCTATTTAATGGTGTTGTTTTTTTCTTCAAAATTTACATGTGCCAAGTTTGAAGAGGTTAACATGGACTTGTTCAAGAAGTGCATAAAGACTGTAAAAAAAAAAACTTGTTTGAAGGATGCAAATATGGACAAGGCGAGCATTGATGAAGTAGTTCTTGTTGGTGGATCGACTCGGATTCCCAAGCGGATCATTCCTGATGAGGCTGTTGCCTATGGTGCTGGATATCTAGCTGCAAACTTGAGTGACCTAGGTGATGAAGTCGTGCGGGGTCTGAAGCTAAT
Source organism: Cynara cardunculus var. scolymus (assembly GCF_001531365.2). Taxonomy (NCBI): domain Eukaryota; kingdom Viridiplantae; phylum Streptophyta; class Magnoliopsida; order Asterales; family Asteraceae; genus Cynara; species Cynara cardunculus. Next base: position 41,279 of record NW_020200764.1, read on the forward strand.
TGATGTTACATCCCTGTCACTAGGTGTAAGTTGTAAAGGAGATGTTTCGGTTGTGTTAATTTCGAAAAATACACCCATACCAACCAAGAAGGAAGATACGTTATATACATCATATGACGATCGAACTGCTGGACTTGTCAGGGTCTATCAAGGAGAGAGACTCAGAAGTTCAGAGAACTTTTTTTTTGGGACAACTTAGTCTCTCTGGTCTTCCTTCTGCTCCCAGGCGGGGGAGTTGAGATCAAGATACGCTATGATATAGATGACAATGGGATCCTGCATGTCTCAGCTAGGGAATTAACTACTGGCAGGAACAAAGCAAACAAGATAACCGACGACGGTAGCCTGTCAAGAGCGGAGATTTCCAAGATGATTAAAGATGCTGAGCGATATAAGCAAGAGGACGAAGCACACATAAAGAAGGCGATGGCCCATAAAGCTTTAAATGACTATGCGTATCGGTGGAGAGTCAACTTAAACCGATACAAGATCAGGTTGAGTCTAATTATGGATATGGGGCTCAGTGTTAAAAACTTGGAAAAGATAGAATATGAGATCAAAGAGATTACCATGGTTAAAGTTTAATGGAAGCATAACCGAGGGTCGAACGTAACGTGGGAAGCGGAAGAAGACTTAAAGAGGCATTACCCCCGCCTTTTCGCATGGACAAAAAATTTCGAGGACGGAATTTGATCCTAGGTGAGGAGGATTATAACACCTGGAAATTTGCCATTCCTTTTCTCGCGTTAGTAGTCCTTTTCTCCACCTCCGTCTCGTTTGCTTAGTAAGCRTGTTCTTTATAGCTATTTTGTTTTATCTGCATACCTTGAGCTAGACCCTCTTTGTTATTTATTGATGTGCCTCTAAGAAATAAAAAAAAGAAAGTTATTTAAGGGATAATACACTATTTTAAGCTTTGGCTTTGTTTGGGTTTTTAGAAAGGGTTTATTGTAAAAAAGGGGGGGGGGTCGTTACCCTCTACAATAGGATCCTAACCTTYAGTCTTTGCACTCCATGGAAACTTTTCCCTTTGGACTTTGAGTCCTTGCCTACCTATTCTAGCTTGAAAAGAAGACTGAGTGGACTTGCTTGGGGAAGGGAGAAAAGTCTGTGCCTGGGAAAAAKAGAAAGGGGAAAAGCTTTTATTCAAGGTTAGGAAGAAAAAAAAAAGGAAAGAAATGAAAGAAGGAAGAAAGCTTTATCTGGATGAAAATRGACAGCAGATGTGCCTCCTTCGCACCTCGCCTTAATGTGTAGGTTTGAGTTATTGCTCCTTCCCCTCTCGGCTTATCAGCAGTCGCGGTTGTGTCTGTTTCCTCATCTTTCTGCCTAACCCAAGCAGCAGAGGCTGCTGTGTTTGTTTCTCCACCTTTCCGTCTAAACCGTATAGCAACCAACARCAGTAAGGAGCAGGGCCGCTGCGTCCTTTTCATGTAACCAAAAGCAGCTTCAGTGAGCTATTTCTTTGCCTCCGTTCGCCCAGCAGCAGTCATTCCCCGCCATCGCACAACGAACAGCAGCATCACCCAACTGCTGCCCCGTCACTCGTGTTCCGCCAGCACAGCTGTTGCTGTGTTTCGTCTTGCAGCATCATCATACAGCAAACAGCAAGGCACCGGTACTGTTTCTCTTCGCGTTCCTTGCCCGGACAGCCGACATCAACCTGCTGTGTTCCGACTAACAGCAGACAGCACCAGCAGCTGCAGAAACAGCCCACGGCTGTCTTTTTCTCCGGCAAACAGCAGCTGCAGAAACAGCCCCACGGCTGCGTGTTTTCCTCCCCTCGGACTGCCAACAGCAACGCCAGATAGCGGTTCTGCTGTGCTGTTTCTCCGCCTCCGTTAGCCCAAACAACAGCTGCTTCCTCGCCGCCGCACAACGGACATCAAGCAGCTGTCGCGTCTGTTTTGTGTCCGCCGTGGTCTGGC
>NW_020200764.1:45341-47922 GCF_001531365.2 Cynara cardunculus var. scolymus
TTTTCGTTTTAAATTACCTTTTAAGGTGTTGAAAGTTTAGGGTGTTACAAGTTGGTATTAGAGCAATTCTTTTGATTGAGGAACTTTGTATTTTCCACTGGCATAGGCACACACTCTTTCTTTTGTTTTGGAGTCTGCTTTCTTTTGCTTCCATTTACAGACTCCTCCCTATCCATCTGCACAGCCATCAATCTCGATGATGATATAAGCGTTTTTTGGTGGAACCTCCAGATCAGGAAGATTTTGAACCTTGTTTTTGATTTGTTGTACAAGGTCATAATCTGAGGGTTTCATGCGCTTATCTCCATGCGGATTGGTTTTTTCATGTAGTGGAGCTGTAAGAATTCCAAATTTAGGAATATAATTTCGGGCATAATTGAGTATACCCAGAAATGACCTCATTCCTGTTTTTGTCTTCAACTTCTCTATATCAAAGTCTATCAGCTTCTTGATGATGTGTGGTTGTAATTTGATTTTGTTGTAGCCAATGACTGCACCAAGAAAATCAACTTCTGGCGTGGCAATCTTCATTTTGGTAGGTGAGAGTACCAATTCATTTGCTTCACATATCTCAAGCATCTGTTTGAGATGTCTTTTATGATCGTATTCATTTTGCGAAAATACTAAGATGTCATCTATGTATATCGCAATGAATTCTTCTGTTCCTTTGAAGTAATTATCCATTTTTCTTTGGAAGATTGAAGGTGCATTCTTGAGCCCGAATGGCATGACTAACCATTCATACAATCCTCTAGGGACTATGAAGGCAGTCCATGGGATTGAGGATTCCTCCATGGCAACTTGATGGAATCCAGATTTAAGATCAAACTTAGAGTAGATCTTAGAATTTCCAATTCGCTTTAGCAAAGTATTAATCCCAGGAAGACTGTACTGATCTTTGTATGTGTTGTCAATGAGGGTACGATAATTGAACACCATTCGTTCCTTTCCTTTGACTTCTTTTCCTGTTTTAGGATCAATTGATGTTCCAGAGTTGACTATCATTGCCATTGTTCTATGACGGCTTTTGCTTGGTCGTATAACACCAATTTTTAGGAGAGCGTCTATATGCCTTCTGAAAGACGCTTCTAGTGCAGGGGTTACATGCCTGAGTGGTTGGTCTTGGATTGTTACGTCAGGATTTATAATATCCAATTTACATTGAATATTATTCTTCTTCCAATGTTTCAGGGGATGTTCCCCAATGAATCCTTGATTTTTGAGGCGCCCAAGCAGTGGTCGGAATTCGTCATTGATACTTCTACTTTATTGGGGATTAAAGTAGATGGTTTCCTATAGCTCTTGATAGAATTCTTCATCCAAATCCAATTCTTCAATAGCAGCTACTTCAGTCTGAGGGGTTGATTGGATTTTAGTTACCTTCTTGTAGATGGTAATTTCATTTCCTTCAATTCAAATTCCTCCCTTCATTGACCTTATGAAGTTGGTTCCTGGTGTGGCTGCTGGGATTATTGAGAGATACAACACACAGTATCAAAATCTTTAAAAAACAAGATTAAGGATGTATATACCAGTGTTGAATTTCCTGCTCAAAACGTTCAGACATACTCTAGATTACCATTTATCTGGAATACCATAGAAACATTCTGATAGTATATATGATCTTGTATTACTTCCTCACTTTCCGAATTGCCCTTCCTTGGGACTTAACGCCGTACTTTGACTTTTGGAAGTAGTATAAGCTCAATATAGTACCAAAAGTAAATAACATATATGGCAGATAGTGGCAATTATTATATGATCTAACCGTAGAAAAGCATGAATTCTAATAATATGCATAACAAACCTCAGCCTTCCTTAAGTATACTAAAGAGAATTAGCTATCCATATAGCTCTGGATTTCCTTTTTTTTTTTTAAAACTTATTTTCAAGCTCTGATAACAAAGGTGGTCACTATGGAAAAATAAATACAAATAAATACACAGATAAGTAAACAACTGAAAATATTTATTAAACAGATAAAAAGCTTACAGGGTTATAGCAGAACAAGGTTGGTTATTGAGAGAGATTTTCCCACGGATGGCGCCAGACCATCAAATTCTTGTTGCTACCGAGGAAGACGAACTTCCATATCCAAATTTTGATACCTTCATAGCAAAATATGGACAAGGAGTTCCGCAAGAAGAAATTGTTTTACCAAGGCTTCTTTTGGAACTATTTTTTTACTGATACAGCAAGTCGTTGCTCCTGTGTCACGTAAACTTACTGATCGGTCCAACCTTTGACTGACAGCTACCCTTGCTGGTACTGTCACTTGTCTTTGTTCTGTAGGTCGTAAGTTCCAACTACGTCCTTGTAGATCTGCCATGCTCATTTGTTCACCAGGGATGGCAACGACTCCAGTTGTAGATAGATGTTCTACTACATTAGAGATGTTGTACCAGGACAAACATCTACAAAGTTTAAGCAAGGACCTTTGTACGTCTTTAAAGATCCCAGCAAAATCTTTAAAGAACAACGAGAAAAGGAACGATGAATAGTCTCAGACAGCAAGGGACTAGAGAAGAGCTACCAACTCAGGAGGACCAGATCCGAGGTTACAGACGGATGCAAGTAGTCA
>NW_020200764.1:47962-49216 GCF_001531365.2 Cynara cardunculus var. scolymus
AGCTAATTCTCTTTAGTATACTTAAGGAAGGCTGAGGTTTGTTATGCATATTATTAGAATTCATGCTTTTCTACGGTTAGATCATATAATAATTGTGGTCGAACCTTGTGAGTTCCAAGTTGTCGAGAGTTGAGTCCATTGAAGTAGACTTGATAAGCTACTTCTTGGAAGGCTTCTTTTGGAACTATTTTTTTTACTGATACAGCAAGTCGTTGCTCCTGTGTCTAAAATAGCTCTGACTTTGAAACTCGGAATTCCAGTTACTTCAAACTCGACCAGTACATTATACAGGTGATTGTTGATCCTTTTGACTCAGGGTACATCTTTTTCCACTGCTTTACTGACTCTTTCTTCAATTAAAGGAAGAACGTCATGTCTTTTGAGAATAGGGAAGTCTGCTTCTGTCCTGTACTCTTGAGGTTCTACTAAGGAAAAATCTTGAAAAACTTGAAGATTGTGAGGAAACCTTTCGAAAAACAAAGAGTGAAACCCGAAAGAACCTTCACCAAATAGCCCAAGTATGAAGTTGGTTCCTATAAGCATATCTTTGGAAGATTGCAGGTGCATTCTTGAGCCCGAATGGCATGACTAACCATTCATACAATCCTCCAGGGACTATGAAGGCAGTCCATGGGATTGAGGATTCTGGCAATCTTCATTTTGGTAGGTGAGAGTACCAATCCATTTGCTTCACATATCTCAAGCATATGTTTGAGATGTCTTTTATGATCGTATTCATTTTGCGAAAATACTAAGATGTCTCAAGGTTTTCAAAAATAAAGACAAGAATAACCGAGGACGAGTTCGAAAATGTAAGTGTTTCATTTGTGGCAAAGAAAGATCTACTCTAAGTTTGATCTTAAATCTGGATTCCATCAAGTTGCCATGGAGGAATCCTCAATACCATGGACTGCTTTCATAGTCCCTGGAGGATTGTATGAATGGTTAGTCATGCCATTCGGGCTCAAGTCGTTGCTCCTGTGTCTAAAATAGCTCTGACTTTGAAACTCGGAATTCCAGTTACTTCAAGGTCGACCAGTACATTATACAGGTGATTGTCTGTTTAATAAATATTTTCAGTTGTTTACTTATCTGTGTATTTATTTGAATTTATTTTTCCATAGTGACCACCTTTGGTATCAGAGCTTGAAAATAAGTTAAAAAAAAAAGGAAATCCAGAGCTATATGGATAGCTAATTCTCTTTAGTATACTTAAGGAAGGCTGAGGTTTGTTATGCATATTATTAGAATTCA
>NW_020200764.1:49946-56921 GCF_001531365.2 Cynara cardunculus var. scolymus
AAATTGCTAAACAACCTAAGATAGTTGAAGAGGAAGCTCTAAAACTAACTGAAGACTTAAAGCAGAAGGTGCAAAGAGTGGAAGCTTTACTTCACAAAGTAAAGGAATTGATCGCTGGATGAGTATAGCTTCTCCGTCAAAATCACCATTGAACATATTGAAGGCAAGCATAATATTCTTGCTGACATCTTGTCTTTTCACCAAGAAGATTTTCCACATAAACCATATCCCCTGCAGTAGGATTCACTGTGTTCCGGTTGACAAATCTGCTTCCATGGTTCCTATGATTTGTCGTGTGTCACTCCAACGAGTGTCCCTGTCCGTCAGTACAAGTAATTCTTTGTTCCGAGTAGTGTTGATATACTCGATGCTGAACTGTTCGTCTGTTGTTATCATATAGTACCTCAGTTGGTATCATATTGGCTCGTCGTTGTCTTGATAAATCCAACTGTTCTTCAGGATTTATCTTTGTTTCATTCTGTCGATAATAACGATTTGGAGGTCGCATCCAATTTGTCATGTTTCTTCTGACTGCTTGCATCCGTCTGTAACCTCGGATCTGGTCCTCCTGAGTTGGTAGCTCTTCTCTAGTCCCTTGCTGTCTGAGACTATTCATCGTTCCTTTTCTCGTTGTTCTTTAAAGATTTTGCTGGGATCTTTAAAGATGTACAATCAGGTATCTTACCAGCTATCAAGTTTACGCATTCATACATCACCGATATGTGTAGAGATGCTGCTCTACAGAAAGAATTGTGTAATCTCTCTGTTTGCTCAAAGATCCCAATCCCTGGTGTATACTCAGACAGACAAAAGGAAAAATCCCAATCCCAATCTCTCTGTTTGATTTTTGAGGCGCCCAAGCAGTGGTCGGAATTCGTCATTGATACTTCTACTTTCTTGGGGATTAAAGTAGATGGTTTCCTGTAGCTCTTGATAGAATTCTTTATCCAAATCCAATTCTTCAATAGCAGCTACTTCAGTTTGAGGGGTTGATTGGATTTTAGTTACCTTCTTGTAGATGGTAATTTCATTTCCTTCAATTCGAATTCCTCCCTTCATTGACCTTATGAAGTTGGTTCCTATAAGCATATCTATGCCATCTCCTCGCATATCAAGAGCATATATCATAGGAATTTTAAATTTTTCACCTTCGATCATAAAGTATCCTGGGATTGAGGATTCCTCCATGGCAACTTGATGGAATCCAGATTTAAGATCAAACTTAGAGTAGATCTTGATGGAATCTGGTAGGTCGGACCAGACCGATCAGTAAGTTTACGCTTTGATTCTTATAAGAAGCAACGTGGAGAATCGAGTAGTGATCCACGGAGAATGAGTGTAAATGACAGAGAAATTTTCAATGAGAATGAAGATGATGAGGAACACTTTATAGGTATATGTACACAGAAACATATAACCTATGATGTGGTGAGTATAGCGTCAAGTTCTTCAAGTTCTGTGATGGATTTTCGGAAAGCAGCTGCTTCGAATGCTTTGATTGTTGATGACAATGCTCGTCTGGCAGTTGTTCCAGCTTCACATGTGGAAAGACTTCTTTTGCGGATCTAGAAGCTGCAGTCTCGGATTTATCAAATAGACTTGATAAATTCATCATTTCTGGACAAACATCTACAAAGTTTAAGCAAGGACCTTTGTACGTCTTTAAAGATCCCAGCAAAATCTTTAAAGAACAACGAGAAAAGGAACGATGAATAGTCTGAATTTGATGGTCTTCACCACGCTTTGTTGCAAACTCTGATGTATTTGAGATATCGAGAATCATTTGAATATTATTTGGAATGATATCATAGTCTGCGGGATCGATGGTAGATGTCTTTTATGATCGTATTCATTTTGCGAAAATACTAAGATGTCATCTATGTATATCGCAATGAATTYTTCTGTTCCTTTGAAGCAATTATCCATTTTTCTTTGGAAGATTGCAGGTGCATTCTTGAGCCCGAATGGCATGACTAACCATTCATACAATCCTCCAGGGACTGTGAAGGCAGTCCATGGGATTGAGGATTCCTCCATGACAAATTGGATGCGACCTCCAAATCGTTATCATCGACATAATGAAACAATGATAAATCCTGGAGAACAGTTGGATTTATCAAGACAACGGCAAGCCAATATGGTACCAGCTGAGGTACTATATGATAACAACAGACGAACAGTTCAGCACCGAGTATATCAACACTACTCGGAACAAAGAATTAACCATTTTGGATTTATTTTCTGACCAAGCTCTTTCATTGAGACGATTTATAGTGATTGATTCCCATCTTGAGATAACATCATCCCAAAGACCTGGATCAGCTGGAAGGACCAACATAACTCCAGTGCCAAGATAAGACTAACATGCGAAAAGACAACTGATTTATGGGGCTTTATGGATCAATTCCGAATATTGTCCATTAAATCAGGAAGACTGTATTTCCCAACCATGTTAGAGAAATTCTTCTCTAAACTTCCACAACCTTTTTCACAAAAAATTGAAGAAGCTTTCAAGATTAAATACCCTGGAATACAATCAGGTATCTTACCAGCTATCAAGTTTACGCATTCATACATCACCGATATGTGTAGAGATGCTGCTCTACAGAAAGAATTACGTAATCTCTCTGTACAGTACCAATATTTGCAGTATCATCATCATTGTCCCATGAGTCTGATTCCCATCCTGTTGCTACAATTTCGTCAATTGGAGTTGTTTTTGGGACAAGATAGGCTGGAAAGACCAACATAACTCTAGTGCCAAGATAGAATTGCCACTAGAAAGCAAGAATTGCATACATGATTGGAAAGAAAATGAACTTACAAGTAACAGACTGTGTTACTTTTGTAAAATCATTACTTCTGATCGCTCAAGATTGAGCTGCCCAACATGCAAACTAACATCATGTGCTCTTTGTTCAATTCATTATCTGGGCAAAACTATAAAGATCAAAAGGCCGAATGAACCAAAAAAGCAAAACGAAGCAAGCAGTAGTTACACAGCAGAATTACTAAGTATGATCCAAAAGAAAGATGAAGAGTTGAAAAGTTCCTGGAAAGATCAAGCTGAAGAATACTACCAGAAAAAGTATGAACAACAGCTAAAGGAACAGGAATGGCAACTCAATGGTAGCAACAAGAATTTGATGGTCTTGGATGGCAACTTGTATATGGTTATAGAAATCTGTGATGCTTGTAATCAGGTCTGGCATCATATAGACGAGTTGTGTTCCGGTTGACAAATTTGCTTCCATGGTTCCTTTGATTTGTCGTGTGTCACTCCAACGAGTGTCCCTTAATACAATAAGAGCATTTACTCCAGCGGCTCTTCTATGTAGTGCGTGAATTCTGATCATGAAGAGTCCTAGATGTATGTGTTCCAATCTGGACTCTCTTAAGCGCTCATAACTCCTGGTGTTGCAAAGAGGAAGATCTCTTTGCTGTCCGTCAGTACAAGTAATTCTGGATCAACAATCACCTGTGTAATGTACTGGTCGAGTTTGAAGTAACTGGAATTCCGAGTTTCACTCAGAACGCATTGTCAAGCAATCATAAGTTTTTACAACAAAACCAACTGCAATAAAGCCTCTCGAGTACGATGGTTACGATTTTCCGATATGATCACAGGAACAGGCGTCAAAATCACCATTGAACATATTGAAGGCAAGCATAATATTCTATCCAACCTTGTTCTGCTATAACCCTGTAAGCTTTTTATCTGTTTAATAAATATTTTCAGTTGTTTACTTATCTGTGTATTTATTTGTATTTATTTTTCCATAGTGACCACCTTTTGGATCTTTGAGCAAACAGAGAGATTACGCAATTCTTTCTGTAGAGCAGCATCTCTACACATATCGGTGATGTATGAATGCGTGAAACAGTCAGCATGGACAGAAGCAGACTTCCCTATTCTCAAAAGACATGACGTTCTTCCTTTAATTGAAGAAAGAGTCAGTAAAGTAGTGGAAAAAGATGTACCCCGAGTCAGAAGGATCTAGTCTGCGGGATCGGTGGTAAAGTGTTAAATAGATGCTGCTGTATCGGCTTCATCATCATCTGTAATAATAATAACAGTACCAATATTTGCAGTATCATCATCATTGTCCCATGAGTCTGATTCCCATCCTGTTGCTACAATTTCGTCAATTGGAGTTGTTTTTGGGACTACATCATAAAGGACATAAGTATCATCATCATTGTCCCATGAGTCTGATTCCCATCCTGTTGCTACAATTTCGTCAATTGGAGTTGTTTTTGGGACTACATCATAAAGGACATAATAATCCCATTTGCCGGATTTCTCTCCAAGAGTATCCCAGCGTTCACCAGTTCGTTTCATTTTCTTTGGTTTATTGCCTCGATTTTGTGGATTTAATGGCATTTCTTCAATCTGTCGCCATTCTTCAAGTTCGTCTGTAGCTTTAACGGCTTCTTGATATGTCGAGCTAGTTCTTTGAGAAGCTATACTCATCTAGCGATCAATTTCTTTACTTCGTGAAGTAAAGCTTCCACTCTTTGCACCTTCTGCTTTAAGTCTTCAGTTAGTTTTAGAGCTTCCTCTTCAACTATCTTAGGTTGTTTAGCAATTTCAGTAACAAGGAGTAGGACTTCTCTTTTCGTTAAAGGTTTCTGAACCTTTAATTCTTGGGCTATTTGGTGAAGGTTCTTTCGGGTTTCACTCTTTGTTTTTCGAAAGGTTTCCTCACAATCTTCAAGTTTTTCAAGATTTTTCCTTAGCAGAACCTCAAGAGTACTTTGATTTTCAAGAATATTTTTATAGTTTTTCAAAGAAACTTTGCAAAATAAACTAACTAACATCATGTGCTCTTTGTTCAATTCATTATCTGGGCAAAACTATAAAGATCAAAAGGCCGAATGAACCAAAAAGGCAAAACGAAGCAAGCAGTAGTTACACAGCAGAATTACTAAGTATGATCCAAAAGAAAGGTACAAAGTCTTGATAGGCCAAAACACACAGTCACCAGAACTCATGAACTGGGAGGAGAATATAGAAGGCTTCAAAGAAGTCTTTCCACATGCGAAGCTGGAACAACTGCCATTCGAGCATTGTCATGAACAATCAAAGCATTCGAAGCTGGAATGATATCATAGTCTTAGGTACAACATCTCTAATGTAGTAGAACATCTATCTACAACTGGAGTCGTTGCCATCCGCTGGAGTAAATGCTCTTATTTTATTAAGGGACACTCGTTGGAGTGACACATGACAAATCATAGGAACCATGGAAGCAAATTTGTCAACCGGAACACAACTCGTCTATATGATGCCAGACCTGATTACAAGCATCACAGATTTCCATAACCATATACAAGTTTCCATCCAGACACATGGTTATGAAGAGTGGCAAGCTGGAGAGAGTAACCTGTTAATTACTATGGTAGCTATAGGACGTTTATCCAACACTAGCTATATGAATTTCAGGTACAACATCTCAAGAAGCTGTAAACACTTGAGTCATTTTGATCAGCAGAGACAACATCGTAATCTTCACCAAGCTCTTTGTGAAGATCTTCAACAACACTTGCCCTTGCCATGTTCCCATATTTACTACGGCAGTCTCTAGCAAAATGTCCTTCTTTGCCATAAATGAAACACTTACATTTTCGAACTCGTCCTCGGTTATTCTTGTCTTTATTTTTGAAAACCTTGAGGTGCGAGTCATGCGGCTTTCCTTTGTAAGTTTTCGACTTTCGTAAACCATACTTCCCCTTTTGTCTATCTGAGTATACACCAGGGATTGGGATCTTTGAGCAAACAGAAGTCTTTCCACATGCGAAGCTGGAACAACTGCCAGACGAGCATTGTCATCAACAATCAAAGCATTCGAAGCAGTTGCTTTCCGAAAATCCATCACAGAACTTGAAGAACTTGACGCTATACTCACAATCAAAACCAATATTCTCCTCCCAGTTCATGAGTTCTGGTGATTGTGTGTTGCGGCCTATCAAGACTTTGTAAACTTGGGTGGCTTCGTTCAAGAGCTGCTTCTCCTGCTGGTGTGAGGTACCAGGGCTCTTCAGCTGGTCGTGTATTTTCTCCACAACTTTCATGGCGTCCGCTGTTACTTCCTTCATTTCTCCTGAACATTCTGTAAAACAGAAAGATACCATTCGAGACAAGATGTCAGCAAGAATATTATGCTTGCCTTCAATATGTTCAATGGTGATTTTGACGCCTGTTCCTGTGATCATATCGGAAAATCGTAACCATCGTACTCGAGAGGCTTTATTGTTGTTAGTTTTGTTGTAAAAACTTATGATTGCTTGACAATCCGTTCTGAGTGTAATTTCTTCTTTGTCAAGATAATAAATTTTTAGGTCTTCTTTTTGACAAACGTGTCCGGTGGGGTCCACTGTCTTCTAGAAAGTCACAAATTTTAGCATCTTGGGATGATAATGGTGCTTTGTATGCTTATGGAAACCATCTTTTGACAAAAGAACTAGAAGATCTAAAGCGATCCCATGAAATTGCAACGCTTGCTTTACGAAAAGAAATACTGCATATTCAAGAGGAATATGAAGCACAGTTGAACTTCAAATTGCAGAGAATAAATGCTCTTGAACAAGAATTGCAGAACGAAAAGCTGAAACAATCAGCATGGACATAAGCAGACTTCCCTATTCTCAAAAGACATGACGTTCGAACCAGCTTGTTGTCTGTATAACTCAGGGTCATCTGGCGGTCTGAACATTCGTTCTTCTCGGAACATAAAAATAAATTCTTCATGAATTTGTTCTTCGGGGATCAGCTGGAAGGACCAACATAACTCCAGTGCCAAGATAGGCTGGTGGTAGTGGCCCAATTTTTCACCTTTGATCATAAAGTATCATGGTCGAACCTTGTGAGTTCCAAGTTATCGAGAGTTGGTCTTGGATTGTTACGTCAGGATTTATAATATATCTTCTTCTTCTTCTTCTTCTTCTTCTTCTCCTTCTTCTTCTTCTTCTTCT
>NW_020200764.1:58686-65126 GCF_001531365.2 Cynara cardunculus var. scolymus
TTCTCCTTCTTCTCCTTCTCCTTCTTCTCCTTCTTCTTCTCCTTCTTCTTCTCCTTCTTCTTCTTCTTCTCCTTCTTCTTCTTCTCCTTCTTCTTCTTCTCCTTCTTCTTCTTCTCCTTCTTCTTCTTCTCCTCCTTCTTCTTCTTCTCCTTCTTCTTCTCCTTCTCCTTCTTCTTCTCCTTCTTCTTCTTCTCCTTCTTCTTCTTCTCCTCCTTCTTCTTCTTCTCCTTCTTCTTCTTCTTCTTCTTCTTCTTCTTCTTCTTCTTCTTCTTCTTCAAACCGCACTCAAAGGTAGGGCATTTCCCATTTTTGCTTTACACGCTTTATGACCATAATGTCAAATTTTCTTAAGGAATCTTGACTACAACGTCAAATCGATCTTCATAAGGCATCTTTTATTTTTGGAACTTATCAGCATGATGATTATCCGTAACATAAATCTGCATGATTTTGATAAGATAAAAGATTTGAACAGAATGTTATCGGAAATACCAAAAGAGCGTATTTCTCGTGTTTTGATAAGATATATTTTGAATAGACACAAAGAATTGCTTGCAAAAGCAATACCCAAACACACTCAACACTTTTCTTTAAGGATTAAAAATAATCCTCATAAGGATCTTGACTATCTTGAAATAAATTCTGAGAAGCTGGGACTTGAGACGAACTAAAATGGAATGTTTATATTAATCTCTGTATTAATAATGAATTCAAAGTAACTGTTTTAGCACTGAATATACTTATCCTAAAAAAAAAATTGTCACTGAACCTTTCTTTATTTAGTGATTCAAATGTTTTAAAAGATTGTTTCAGTGTTTCTTTCATCACTGAACCATTTATGGAAATATATCTCTCTAAGATATATTTTTTTTCTTAAAACAAAACCATCACTGAAGCTTTTCTCTTTCAGTGATTAGTATTTTAAACGATTTACTTTTCTTCAGTGATTCTTCTTATCACTGAACCTTTTCAAAAACTTTTCATATCCTTAAGTATGTTGTTTTTGAATATCTTAAACTTTTGTTTAAAATGAAATGGAAAATGAAACGTTTTATGACGTCATTTTTATTTAAACGATACGATTTTTTTAAGACGCACGTACCGTTCTGACACATGCGACCCCTCAAAATACCATCCAATCGTGGATGAGAACGTGCTACTTTCTTCATCATTGCACAACTTTTAAGTCGTTTTTTTTCTCTCTCCTCTTTTCATTTCTCTCTCCTCCTACTTATAAATATAAGACTTCTCCTCTCATTTTTGTCTTATGCTTTCAAATACTTTTGTCAAGCCTTTGCCTCAAAATATTTTGCAAGCAAGAACTAAAGAACTCTCAAAACCCTTCAACCTTCGTCTTCTTCTAAGATTAACACGTTGATAACACTTCTTTCTTTTTGACATGTTCTTCTTCTAAGAAACTCATGTTAGGTTATTTAAGATCTTATTCTCTTAAACAACTAACATAAAGATTATTAACACATTCTTATACTTGGTTATAATCTAAAGTTTCTATACACTTACTCTTCTTGAAAATAATATTTTCTTTGTGGAATTTTCAAAAGAAGTTTTATTGTTTCAAAACTTAATAGTTTACATATGTGGATTTCTAACAGATTTGTTATTTCTTATCTTCTCTTATTTATAATATGTCCTCCAAGAACGTGAACTTGTCGATTGATGATGTGTCTTTCAAGCCCAACAATCATGTGGCGCTGTTAGACATTCCGGCCAACAAATCTTACTACGAGGATGCTGCTACATTTCTCAAGAACTCTCCTATCTCTTTCGCTATCTCCCATGAACCTGTCATGGTGAAGGAAGTTCTTCAGCAGTTCTAGCTTACTACTGAAGTAGTTCAAGAGACTAACAAGACTGGCAAACAGGTGGAGAAATTCTCCTTCACCTTTAACAGGATGACTGTCAGTTTCGGCGTTGCCAGACTGAGGACTACTCTCCATCTACCAAAGGGTCCCTATGCCAGTGAACCTTACACTGAAGATATCATCTCCTGCTTGAATGATATTGGCTATGCCTAGCCAACAAAGAAGGATTCCAGCGATCCCCTCAAGTCACTTTCAAAAATTGAGAAGAATCGCATGTCAGCAGTATGGCAGCTTTTGTTTTCCCATTTCATATAGTGTATGGGAAACAAAACTGGTGGACAAGATCAAGCATCCAGAGTTGTGTTGAATATTGGCGTTTCCATCATTTGCCAAAGGCCAATCAACTTTTCTAGCGTGACCTTTGAAGATCTAGTGCTGAAGCTGAATAAGCGCTAGAGGGAGAAGGTAGTACTTTACACCAGATTCTTATCAATGGTGTTTGCTAATATCTTTAGTAACAAGTACTCCATGGAAGGCAACCTGCCCATCTACTAGCTTGGATCTAGAATCTTGGATCATAAACTGAAAGTTGAAGATGTTGCACTCTCCTCCCTTGTGACTATGCCTGCATATACTTCTTCATCTTCTCTAGTTGTGCTGATATGTCTTTCTTCCCTTGCTCTGGTGGTCAAGACTAAGGAAAACCCCCCAAAAGTCTATCCCAACCACCACCACCATCTCTTCTAAAAGTTCCTCACAAACCACTCTTGGTTCTCTAATAAGGGCCAAGAAAGCCAAAAAGGGGATAACTACATATCTGGTTGTTACCTCTCAAAAGGTTCAAGCTATTGAAACCAGCCTTAACCCCAAGGCACCTTCAGCTTTATCTCTTCCAATATCTTCAGTGATTTCTGCAGTCACTGTTGTATATGTGGCTTCTCTCCCAACCGCCTCAGTAACCCAAATCACTAAAGGTGTGAATATCAGTATAGCCAATGCTGAACACCCACTTCCACCATTCTCAGCCATCATATCCTCTCCTCCTTATTTGGTATCGACACGTGCTCATGAATCATTAGTGATTGTCCTCGCTGATGATGAAGCACTCACCACAGGACCTGAGGTTGCTCCTCTCAAAACACCTCAATCAATGGAAGCCTATCCTCACAAAGGCAACCTGGAGAGAACCAACATCAATCCTTTAGATGGTGCTGATGAACCTTCAGGTAATCTTCCAACCTACCCTTTCATTTCTTTTAACCCCGAGCTATCTTATGCACAACCATCTTCTTTTTCAGGTCCTTGGGATGAAGGAACCCCAACCATGGAAGAAGATTATAACATGGCTTATGACGTGAAGCTGATTCTCCCTACCATAGAAACTATCTTAATTCAAATGGATCAAGTCCAAAAAGGCATGCCTCTCAGGGATGACGTTTCCTCTGACCTCTCAACTTTCAAATATGATGTCAATGAAGTAAAGGAATGACTTTCTGTGGTGCAAGCCGATGTACGCACCAACACTGAGGCTATCTTTGCTTTCAACTGCAAAGCCGATGAAGCGAATACTCAGCTTGCCAAGCATGATGAGCTGTTGCAGCAGATACTGAAACTTCTTTAATGTCCAGTACCAGTTCCTACACCCTCATTCACAACAATAGATCACCTCTCGCTGGATCAGGCTCTTGAAGTCGGTCTTCTTCAAGCTAGATCGCTAAGCGTGCTTGAACAACGAATGGACATAATAGCACTGAGTCTTGATAACCTCTTCACTAGTCATACTGATGACAAAAAGGGGGAGAAAGACTTGGCGGTTGTTGCTGCTATTGTCCCTACAACACCAGTTGAAGCTGATGCTCAAAGAGCTGAAGCTAATGAAGTTGAGGTAGTTGATGATGCCATCACTACTCATGAAAATGAAGTTAAGGATGTTGATGATGCCGTAAGAGCTGATGCTGAAGCTCATGACAAAGTCCTTCCTATCACCCCTGCATCTGATGCTAGTGATGAGGAAGATGAAGGTGAAGATGATAAGGATGATGATGACGATGAATCTCCATCCCTTCTTGACGTTTGAAAATATCTCGGTAGTGATGATGATGAAGACGACGATGATGACGACTTCACGATTCAGTACCACAAACCTGCCAGTGCTCTGAAAGGAGTATCTCTTAGGGATTCTTCATCCAAGGGGGAGAAAGAGAAAGAAAAAGAGAAAGAGACTTTCACAAAGAACGAGAACACCTCCTCAAAAGACAAAGGTGTTGCTGAAGAAGGAAATATAAAAATTCTCTTCAAACCTGTCATACCTCAAGATACTGAATCCTCTAGGTTTGCAATAGTC
The DNA here is from genome assembly GCF_001531365.2 of Cynara cardunculus var. scolymus. NCBI lineage: Eukaryota > Viridiplantae > Streptophyta > Magnoliopsida > Asterales > Asteraceae > Cynara > Cynara cardunculus. Next base: position 62,854 of record NW_020200764.1, read on the forward strand.
ATTTTCTTATGTCAACTCTCTTCTTCTATCCCTTCTACTACCTGTGGTCATCTAGAGCAATAGGTACCTGAAAACCCAACTTCTAGTGCTCCTAGCGACCAACAGATGACTCAGCTTAAGGAGTCATTCGACCAAACTAGAGTAAAAATTCCTCTTCGTATATTTAGTTGTGGTGAGTTTGACTTCCTTACTGAAGCTGAAATACCCGTAGCACTCAAGGCTGAGTAAGAACTTAAAATTCAACAACAGACTGAGGACAACCTAAAGCTGGCCAAGTCTCTTGCTGCTCAAGTTCTTCCAAGAAATCATCTAAAAAGATGGTGAATGCTATCAAGGCCCAAGCTAAGTTGCTTTCTATTGCAAAAGTTGAACGTGAAAAGGCAATGAAGCTGAACGACCGAGACAAGAAATGGACTGAAAATCGTCTTAATAAGAAAATAAGTCCTCACTGTATCTCAAACGTCACAATCAATGGACGAATGAAATATGGTGGACTTCTCATCTCCATGCTCATCACTAGAGAAAACCTTGAAGCTGTTACTGAGTATCCTTCCTACCTTGGACAATACGGCTGCATTGAATGGCAGGAAATTCGCCAAGCCATTCGGTGCTCAAAGTCAAGGCACAAGCCAATAATTGAAGGCATTCTCAGCTAGCTGATCAAGAAGATGTCCAAATTCGTTGTTGTATCTTCAAAGCCGACATTGAAGAAAGGTGAAAGAAGAAAACCTTTAGATCCTAACTATGGATCAACTCTGAGGAACGAACATGAAACAAAGTTCTCCCTGGAGGAAGTCCTGAAGGATTTGAAGAAGCCAGACATCTCTATGCTGAACCTCTCTTTGCCAGCGAAGGGTTCTTACATACCCAACACTGTGCATATAAAGCCTGGGTTTGGATTTATATTCCTTGACTATGAAGGCGAACACATCTTTCAGAGAGTGTCTGAGTTTGGTTTTTTTCTTATAGAACATCTTGATTATCTAAGATATTGGTTGGAAAATGATCTTTATGGTGAAATGATAGACCACAGGACTAGAAAAGAATTTCTACATCGAAAGATGCTCGGAGAAGTACCTGGTTACATTGACTTTAGCGACTTAGATTAGTTAGAAATTTCTGTCTTGTAAATTTTATCTTTCATTGTAAGTCTTATATCTCTATGTCTTTTCTTTCAGTGTACAACTTATATGTAATAAATCTAGAATGTACTGACTGTAACACTTTTAATTCTTCTTTGATTAATATATGTATTTCATCAGTTTCACTGATAAAGATCCCTGAAAAGAGTAATATGGACATATGTCTATAAGTTCCATTATGCTCTTTCAGTCACTGACAATCTTCAGTCAGTGAACATGCTTTCAGTTTAAGTTTTCGTTCTTGTACTTTTTCTTAAACTTGTAACATAAGAAAACTTATATAGTAAAAATTACATCACTGAAAAAGATCCCAAAATAGTTAAAAGGGACATGTACTTTATAAGTAACTTTTCCTTACTATTAAACCTTAAGGCAATTTTCTTTATGTTGCTTTGTCATAATCAAATAGGGGGAGATTGTTGATTCTCTCTCTCATTGATTTGATGATAATTCCTTTTACCTTTCGAAGTATTATGTTTCTGTCTTTTCAGTTCCAACGATCATCACTGAGTCTGTTCAGTTGTAAAACCCAAAAATTTCGAGGAATAAATAATTTATCTTTATTATTATTTTATTATATATATATATATATGTTAAATAAAAATAGAAATTAAAATAAGTTTAAAAATCGGACCAGAAGTGAAAGAAAAAGTCAAGACATGGGTGAAATTGTAAATTCGCGATAGTTAAGGGGTTGGGTCAGATGTAAGCAGGTCCAAATCAGAAGGACCTGTTTTGTAATTATGCATCAGACCTGGAAAATCAGGAGGAACTGCTTTGTAATTATGCATCAGACGTGCAAAATTAGGAGGACCTGTTTTGTAATTATGCATCAGACCTGCAAAATCAGGAGGACCTGTTTTGTAAATATGCATCAGACCTGCAAATTCAGAAGTACAAAAACGACCTCACCTTTGGAGCTTCCTATTGGCCTGAATATTCACCTACTACGACAAAAAATTCAATATACAAATAGAGTACACTTTGCTCTCCATTCTTGCTTCAAGAAAACCAAACTTTCGTTGAGAGTCGAAGTAGAAATCGGAGGGTGAAGTTCGGATTCGAAAAGCTCCGTTTATTGACGATTGGAGGTAAAATACTCAACCAAATTTCGAGTTCTTTATATGGATG
>NW_020200764.1:65826-72197 GCF_001531365.2 Cynara cardunculus var. scolymus
ATGATGTTATGGAGTTATAAAATAAATAATTGACTATACGAAGTGTTACTCGAGTTGTAAATTTATTAGGACGCTTTTAACTCGAAATATGTAATTATTAACATATYTATCATATAATAGATAACTTAATAATCACGTTTATGATGTCGTTTTAAGATAAAAAGGTAGACGATACACCTTATGTCGGAACTCACGTTCCTATAATTTTAGTTGATGTGAGGAACGTTCTTAAGCATAGTTGACCAAGATTGACCCTAGCCAACGTAGTTGACCGTAAGTTGACTTTTATGTTAGCCTTTGGCAGAAATTAATCATTTATATGCTATTTGCTATTATAAATTGTAGGTTACCAGTCAACGACGTTAGTTAAGCAATCTACGTTATCAGGTGAGTCTTCATGAGATTTCACTGGGATGCATACCTAAGTACAAATCATTTTTGCATGATATGAATTGTTGATGATGTGTACGTATGCATGATATTTCAATTACATACATGTTATGATATATTTTACATGTATGTTATTTTGTGAATGGTTGCATGCTATGTGTTTAATCAGTTTTCAAATAACTCTAGCATGCTATTCCATATTAAAGTTTGATGATTCAAGGGTGGGCATTTGACCAGTAAGTCACTACTAGTATAAAACACTACCCGGACAAGTGGGTGATCAATTAAGATTGAAATATCAACCCAGGGCGTGTTTGTGACTAAATGACCCATACCCGACAGACAAGTTATGAGATCTCTTTTCTTTCAGTGTTGCATGTTTTTCAGAAAATGCATACTATTTTGTACAAAGTTTACAAGTTGAAATGTATGATGTGCAATGATCTTTACTCCCGCAAACCATGAACTCACTGAGCTTTATAAGCTGACTATAGTATGCATCTCAGGGCCAGGTAGTTCGAGGTTGGATTAGGGCAAAGGACACGCTTAGAGAGTTGCTAATTATCATCTTATTTTTAGTCTTTTGTCTAGCAGCATTGTGTTGATCTTTTGTAACTTAACCTGGTATGAGGTGGGTTAGAACTTAAGTTAATTTTTTGGGCGATTCAAAGACTTCCGCTGTAAATGGTTCAAACGGTTTTATTTCAGCCGTCTTTTGGAGTATTTATTTAGGAATTTGTTTCAGGTTAGGTGACATTCTCAAAAAAAATGAGGGTGTTACAAGTTTGTATCAGAGCTTTAGTTTAAGGTAATTAGGTTAAGATTTACTTAGCCTAAGCTTAAACTGAGAGGATTGTTAGAAGCATATGTTTATTGAGTATTAGTATTGCTTATCATGCGATTAAGTTTGATCCTAAGTTACTACTCGACATAGTGTTCCTTTTATGACTTGTAGGAGACATGGTTCACACCATTCACACTAGGTCTATCAGACGCAGATGTGGATGTAGATACGGAACACGTAGGACACCTTACGGGATAGGACCGAATAGAGGATCTATTGACAGTCACCGCTCCAGCGCCAGACATGTTTTCGGTACCCGGTCCAGAAGCGATAGTAAGCCATACACTAGTGAAATGTCATCACGAGAGCCCATCAGGCGAAGAAACACACCCGAGCCTTCGGTGGACTACACGCCCCGCACCCCTACACGTGAGGACATGATGGAGACTATAGAGACCTTGAGGGGCGCGAACACAAGGCTAAGAGAGAGGTTGACCTGAACTTTAGATGGCAATACTAGACTGAATGAATGGCTGAACAATTTTCAACAGGCACATATCGGACAAGGAGGAGCCCTAAACGAGCTAATTGAAGAGAATGCAAATTTGTCGGAACAGCGTCATGCACTGATTTGGGATAAAGTTGTACTTGAACATGAGCGAAGAATTGCTGCTCGCCCCGTAGGTGCTAGATTCAGAGACAGATTTCACTTCTATAAGAGAATGACCATAGACTATGCTGGTGTAGTGAGGGGGTATTTCTCCGACTGGGTCCAATGCATCAAAAATGGCCCACAGGCTAGTGTGTTATGGCACTCCAGGCCATCCACATCTTTTGAGGAGTGGTTGAGGGACCCTTATCTCCCTTATTACCCCGCAAATCAGTTTTAGACATGGAATCCTTTTGAGAAAGGGAAGAGAGAAAGATCTTTTGGGTATGTGATTTAATTGTGCGTGTCTAGATAGTTGATCGAATTTTCATCTAGTCCWTTGCTTCAATAGATTTTTGAGCATTCACATGATTTAGAGATGTGTTTAGAATTATGAAGTATCCCATCTTTTGTAGGTAAATGGGATTATGTAATGTCTCTCTCCCCATGATTGTTTATTGACACGAAGTATATATAGCTTATTGAGCATTATGAAATTTTCGACGTGAATTCCTTATTATGTATTTCGCTTATATATAGTGATTACATTATATACATATATATATATATATAAATGTAATGTGTTAGGTTAACTTTAGAGCCTTGTTAAAACGATAATACCCTATTATGTCAGTATGGTTTCTCGTGGATCAACAAGGAACGCCCTCAATTGGGGAGGTATTAATGGCATAGCCCCACCAACAGTTCGAGGTCGGACACGAGCCCAAAGTCGAGGTCGCTAGTTCTAGTACACTCCATCCATGCAAGCTAATTTAGCTATCGGTAGGAGTCAAGGAGGCCAGGGAGGAGAAAATCCCCTCACAAAGGAAATGATACCTGAGAAAATGGCACAAGTCCTCCGGGATACATTGCCAAATATGCTTAAAGAAATGTTGGGTGACAGATTTAAAGACAACGAAGATGGAGAGGATGAAAGTGTTCGACATGAGAACACTCAAGCCACTGAAAAGGTGAAAGTATCTATTAAAGAGAAGGTGGAGTCGCCCACCAACGAGAGGACTGAAATGACAATAAAGGAGAAAGGATGCAGTTTTAAAACATTCAAAGGCACCGGGCCAAAAGATTTTAAGGGAATAGAGGGCCCAGTTGGCCTGATGAACTGGGTAACCAAGATGCAGAGTAGCTTCAAAATTTGTAGATGCGCAGAAGATCAAAAAGTGACCTATGCTGCTACAACCTTTGTAGACTATGCATTGCATTGGTGGGAGTCTGAGTGTGCAATCAGAGGTGATGAGGATATTGCTGTTATGACTTGGGAGCAAATGAAAAAGATGATGATGGATAAGTACTGCACACAATTGGAGGTGAACAAGCTAGAATCAAAATTTTTGAGATTAAAGAAAGGTTCGTTGTCGGTTCAAGAATATGTTAACGATTTTCTTGAAAAAGCGAGGTTCACCAGTTACCAGGTGGCTACCGAGGAAAGAAAGATAGGTCGTTTCAAAGATGGCTTAAGAATCGAAATCAAACGGTACGTAGACATGACTAAACCAACCACATTTGTACAAGCARTGGAGATGGMAAAGGTGGYAGAGGAGAACAATGCYAGGGAGAATTGTGATAGAAGAGAGGCAAAGAGAAGATGGGAAGGATCGAACAAGTTCAACAAGAAACCAAAATGGACTCCGACTCTGGCAAAAACACGAAGCGAGGGATTCGCTATTCCTCCATCTAACAAATGCAACAAGAGACATAGGGGAGAGTGCAGAGCGGGGAGCCTGACATGCTACAAATGTGACAAACCTGGGCATACCGTGCGAGAGTTCCCAGAAGGAAAAACTTGTTATGAATGTGGGGCTACGGGACATTTATGACCTGACTGTCCAAAACATCAAAATGGTGCGACACCCCACGTAAAGATAGTGAATAACGGATTTGGAAAGAGATCAGAAAATAGGAAGAAGCTACCTAAGGGACACAGCCGAGCTTACAACATGACGTTGGAGGAGGCCAAGGAAACACCCGACGTCATATCTTGTATGTTCCCTGTCAACAATGTGTATGCACATGTATTATTTGATTCGGGTGCAAATGGTAGTTTTGTGTCTACTACCTTCTGTCACTATCTGAATAGGAGTGCCTGTAGGCTAGACAAAACCTACACTGTAGAAACAGCCGATGGTAGTCAGTGTAAGGTAGACGAAGTATTTGATAAATGCACAATTGTTATAAATGGGAAGGATTTCCCTGTTAGGCTTATGCCAACGTGCTTAGGGGGTTTTGACGTGGTCTTGGGGATGGATTGGCTATCCAACAATCATGCGTAAATAGTATACAATAAAAATATGATCAAGATTCAAACTCCGAAAGGAGAAACAATTCATGTTTATGTTGATCGAAAGAAGTGTTGTGTAGGGTTAATCCAGTTAAGGCGAATAGGTGTCTGCGGAAGGGATGTATGGCTTACTTGGCATACACCATCGACGCGAAGCCCGAAAAGAAGGCAATACATGATGTTCCAGTGTTGAGGGATTACCCAGAAGTATTTTCGGATGAATTACAGGTAGAGTTTCGAATCGATTTGGTACCAGGTGCGGCACCAATCGCAAGGGTGCCTTATCGTTTAGCCCCAACAGAAATGCAAGAGCTGATGAAGCAATTGCCAGAACTCTTAGATAATGGATTTATCAGGCCAAGCTCGTCGCCATGGGGAGCATCGATTTTATTCGTCAAAAAGAAAGACGGCACGATGAGAATGTGCATCGATTATCGGGAGTTGAACAAAATCACGGTAAAGAACAGATATCCATTGCCAAGGATCGACGACCTTTTCGATCAGTTGCAAGGAGCCAGCTGTTTGTCGAAAATCTATTTGAGATTGGGTTACCATCAGTTGAAGGTTCGAGAAGAGGACGTGTCGAAGACCGCTTTTAGGACTCGTTACGAACATTACGAATTTGTAGTAATGCCGTTTGGGTTAACAAACGCACCTGCGGCATTTATGGACTTGATGAATCGAGTTTGTGGACCGTTTTTGGACCAATTTGTCATAGTCTTTATAGATGACATTTTGATCTATTCGAAAAATAAGAAGGAGCATGAGCAACATTTAAGGATGATTCTTGAATTACTAGCAAAAGAGCAATTGTACGCCAAGTTCTCAAAATGTGAGTTTTGGTTGCATGAGGTACAATTCCTCGGTCACGTAGTCAACACGGAAGGGATCAAGGTGGATCCGGCTAAGATTGATGTAGTTATGAACTGGGAATCACCAAAGTCAGTATCGGAGATCCGAAGTTTTCTAGGCCTAGCAGGGTATTACCGAAGGTTCATCCAAGATTTCTCCAAAATAGCAACGCCTTTGACAACACTGACAAAGAAGTCGGTTAAGTTTGATTGGGGGACGAAACAAGAAGAAGCATTTCAGACACTTAAGGAGAGACTAAGCATTGCACCGGTTTTATCACTACCGGAAGGAGTAGAAGATTTTGTCGTTTATAGCGATGCATCAAAAATGGGTTTAGGTTGTGTACTAATGCAGCGAGGCAAGGTCATTGCATATGCGTCACGTCAGTTGAAAGAACACGAGAGGAAATACCTAACTCACGACATGGAATTAGCAGCTGTTGTCTTCACGCTAAAAATCTGGAGACACTATTTGTACGGTACAAAGTGCATGATCTATACTGATCATATGAGCCTTAAGTACTTGTTTGATCAAAAAGAGCTAAATATGAGACAAAGAAGATGGATGGAACTACTTAAGGATTATGATTGTGAGATTCACTATCATCCAGGTAAGGCAAATRTAGTTGCCGATGCACTTAGTAGGAAGGAGAGAAACGGACCAATCAGGGTTCGAGCCATGTGGATGAGTGTTAAAGTGGAGCTTCTAGACCGAATAYGSGATGTCCRAAAGGAAGCTTTACTCGAAACGAACGTCAAAAAGGAGAGAATGATTGGACAAATTAAGACTTTGACAGCTGGACCAGATGGAATATACAGACATGGGAATCGGGTTTGGATTCCTAGTTTGGGGGATCTAAGAAATGTAGTGATGGATGAAGCACATAAGTCCAAATACACTATGCATCCAGGTAGTAATAAGATGTACAAGAACATAAAAGAAAGCTATTGGTGGCCTGGTATGAAAAGGGCAGTAGCTAGCTACGTGGGAAAATGTTTGACGTGCTTGAAAGTGAAGACCGAGCATCAAAGACCGTCTGGAATGTTGAAACAAATGGAGATCCCAGTATGGAAGTGGGATATGATCATGATGGATTTCGTCACCAAATTTCCAAGGACGGTAAAGGGACACGACCCCATATGGGTAATTGTGGACCGACTAACGAAATTTGCTCACTTCTTACCGATCAGCGACAAGTATACATTAGAAAGATTGGCCCAACTTTGTGTCAATGAGATCGTGTCGAGACATGGTGTACCGATGTCCATTGTCTCAGATAGAGATGCTAGGTTTACTTYRAGATTTTGGTCAAGTTTTCAACAAGAAATGGGAACACGGTTGAACATGAGTACTGCATATCATCCTCAAACTGATGGCCAGAGTGAGAGGACGATACAAAC
>NW_020200764.1:72432-74890 GCF_001531365.2 Cynara cardunculus var. scolymus
CAGATCAGGGAGAGGTTAAAGATTGCGCAAGATAGACAAAAGAGTTATGCGGATAGAAGACGTCGACCTTTGGAATTCCAAGTAGGTGATAAGGTCTTGTTGAAAATATCTCCATGGAAAGGGGTCGTAAGATTTGGGAAGAAAGGTAAGCTAAGTCCAAGGTATATCGGACCATTTGAGATAAACTGCAAGAGTAGGAGCAGTTGCTTATCGGTTGAARCTACCAAAGGAGTTAGGTAGTATTCACAATACCTTTCATGTGTCTAACTTGAGAAAATGTTTAGCTGACGAAGCAACTGTTGTGGATTTGGAAGACATCGAGGTTAACGACAAACTCGCCTATGTGGAAGAGCCAATTGATATATTGGATAAAAAGACGAAAAGACTAAGAAACAAAAGTATACCATTGGTATTAGTTAAATGAAAATTCCATAAAGACGCAGAAATGACGTGGGAACCAGAAGAAGAGATGAAAGCTAAATATCCTCAATTGTTTTAGCGAGTACTAATTCTGAGGACGAAATTTCTTGAAGGAGGGAAGAGTTGTAAAACCCAAAAATTTTGAGGAATAAATAATTTATCTTTATTATTATTTTATATATATATATATATATATATATATATATGTTAAATAAAAATAGAAACTAAAATAAGTTTAAAAATTGGACCAGAAGTGAAAGAAAAAGTCAAGACATGGGTGAAAGTTGTAAATTCGCGATAGTTAAGGGGTTGGGTCAGATGTAAGCAGGTCCAAATCAGAAGGACCTGTTTTGTAATTATGCATCAGACTTGCAAAATCAGGAGGACCTGTTTTGTAATTATGCATTAGACCTACAAAATCAGGAGGACCTGTTTTGTAATTATGCATTAGACCTGCAAAATCAGGAGGACCTGTTTTGTAAATATGCATCAGACCTGCAAATTCAAAAGTACGAAAACGACCTCACCTTTGGAGCTCCCTATTGGCCTGAATATTCAACTATTACGACAAAAATTTGAATATACATATAGACTACACTTTGCTCTCCATTCTTGCTACAAGAAAACCAAACTTTCGTTCAGAGTCGAAGGAGAAATCGGAGGGTGAAGTTCGGATTCGAAAAGCTCCGTTTATTGACGATTGGAGGTAAAATACTCAACCAAATTTCGAGTTCTTTATATGGATGGCTTCGTTTTTAGGTCCTCTATAAAACCTTATTAGCCTTATGTCTCAAATTTTAGTTTTTGAATGTTCGATTTTGAGTTTTTACTGATTTTCTGGTGGTTTTAAAACCGAAACTTTAAATGAGTAAATGGAACTCATTTCTTAATGAAAATTCGTGTTCTTTATGTCAAAGTGTTGATTATTCATCTCTTTTCTATTATGTGCCTGAATCACTTCTTATAGGCGGTATTTTCATGATAACTAAATCCTATAAACAAGGAAATAATCATCATCCAAAATAGGATTAGCATTATCCTTCAAGATTCTGAAGATAGTCGTCCAGAGACCAGAGAGGCTCTGGTCTTAGGTTCTGAAATATATTCTAAGTATAATTTGGAACCAGAGGCTCTAGTCGTGAAACCAGAAGCTCTGGAAGAGAGACCAGAGGGGCTCTGGTCCTTGATGTTGAATTATTTTCTAAGTTGTTTACAATCAGAGGGGCTCCGATCAATACAACCAGATGGGCTCTGGTCAATACAACCAGAGGGGCTCTAGACAATACAACCAGAGGGGCTCTGGTCCTAAAGGACTTAAGAGTCCAGAGGCTCTGGTCAATACAACCAGAGGCTCTGGTCGTCCATAGAGGCTCTGGTCTTCTTCCAAACTTAGTCGTTTTAGCACAGCGACATCTTCAGAAGTTCCATCCTTAGCCACGATGGCTTAATAAAACTTTTTTTTAGAATAATTAGGATCAATTTGATTCTAACAATATATATATATATATATATATATATCGTCTAGACACTTATTTTTATAAAAGATGATGTTATGGAGTTATAAAATAAATAATTGACTATACGAAGTGTTACTCGAGTTGTAAATTTATTAGGACGCTTTTAACTCGAAATATGTAATTATTAACATACCTATCATATAATAGATAACTTAATAATCTCGTTTATGATGTCGTTTTAAGATATATATAGCTAGACGATACACCTTATGTCGGAACTCACGTTCCTATAATTTTAGTTGATGTGAGGAACGTTCTTAAGCATAGTTGACCAAGGTTGACCCTAGCCGACGTAGTTGACCGTAAGTTGACTTTTATGTTAGTCTTTGGGAGAAATTAATCATTTATATGCTATTTGCTATTATAAATTGTAGGTTACCAATCAGCGATGTTAGTTAAGCAATCTACGTTATTAGGTGAGTCTTCATGAGATTTCACTAGGATGCATACCTAAGTACAAATTATTTTTGCATGATATGAATTGTTGATGATGTGTACGTATGCATGATATTTCAATTACA
>NW_020200764.1:75375-77069 GCF_001531365.2 Cynara cardunculus var. scolymus
AGCGTTGTGTTGATCTTTTGTAACTTAACCTGGTATGAGGTGGGTTAGAACTTAAGTTAATTTTTTGGGCGATTCAAAGACTTCCGCTGTAAACGGTTCAAACGGTTTTATTTCAGCCGTCTTTTGGAGTATTTATTTAGGAATTTGTTTCAGGTTACATGACATTCTAAAAAAATGAGGGTGTTACATCAGTGATCACTGAAATATGCATTGTAATCCTACAGCGACAGCGATACTTCAAGAAGTCAAAACTCACACCCAAGAACCTTCAGTGAATGTCAAAAACTGACACTGAAGATTAGTGACTGGCGCTTTCGTGATCTGAAGCGGTATTCAGTGATTACAATCTGGTCAACATACGTGTGAAGACTGCACGAGCCTCAGTGAATGCTGAAGAGACCTCCAGCGTTATTCCAGCATTCAACGATCAAATGAAGCTTGCCATGCACAATTTTTTTTGTCTTGTCCTTCAACACACAAAGGAAAAACCCATACCCTTTGAAGAGTATAGTACTGCACAGAGCCGACTAGTCGACTCTAGTGCCCACCAACTCCATGAAAGGATGTCTGCTCATGAATAGACAATAGTACTATTCACTGTTGCGAAGAACAAGCTACCCTCTAAAAGCTTGACACGTGTTCTAACCCTTCTGAATTGCATTTAATGCAATGAGTATAAATAGTTGAGTGCTTTCCTCATGCACTACATCTACAACACACAAAAGAACATGTTAGACCCCATAAGTATTATGCATGAAGTAATGAAGACAAACAAGTGATGAAGAACTAGAAGGCCGATGGAAGACTTCAAGGAAAAATAACTAAGTCTAAAGAACAACCAGAGGGCCGATGAACTGACCAGAGATGCGATGGAAAGTGCATCTCCATAACCCCTCTGGACACTAACAATTGGAGTTTCCTTCACCAGTTCAACCAGAAGCAAGCAATGAAGATAAGGTTGAACTCATATCCCATGGAAGACAGCTGGAGATGACCAATCAATAGTTGGATTACAAAGTTTATCTTGCTTTAATGTTTATCCTTGTTTTAGATAAGCTTTATCTGTTAGTAGAAGATTAGCTAAATAGTCTCACTAGATAGTTATCTTCTTATTAGATTACTAGTATAAATAGGTGGTTAGGCCTATTGTAATCTATGACACTTTACATTTTTCACAATTATTGGAATAAAGTGAAATCTTTGGCACTCAAGTTTATCCTTTGAATGTTCATGCTTTGTTCTTGAGTGTTCATCATTTTATTCATCCAAACACTATAATTTGGTTATTCTTAACTTATTTATTAGTGTTATTGAGTAAAGAGTACCCATAATGGAGGATACGGATGGTGAACTTTCTGGAAGGGATGGACAAAAATCTTCTACGATCTGTCATGAAGGGTCCCTATGTCCCACATACTCTTATTCCAAGAGTCCCAGGAACAAATACCACAACAGTAATTCCTGCCTATTACATGCCCAAGGATGAGAAGAATTGGGATAAAGACGACATAGAGCGGGTAGAGACCGACAAGAAGGAAAAAAAAATACTGATAATCATGGCCATACCCAATGAAATCTTTCAATCCCTTGATGCATGTTCCACATCCAAGGAACTATGGGATGAGCTGGCGAGCCAATTGGAAGGAGGGGCAAAAACGAAGAAGAATCGTAGAGCCCAATGTCTCAACGAATAC
>NW_020200764.1:78454-80194 GCF_001531365.2 Cynara cardunculus var. scolymus
GAAACCTTTGACACTCAAGATTGTTCTTTAATGTTCATAATTTATTCTTGAGTGTTCATCACTTTGTTCATTAAAACACTATAATTTGGTTACTCTTAACTCGATTATTAGTGTTATTGAGAGATCTGAGATCAACAATTGGTATCAGAGCCAATTGATTGTTTTTCCAATCAATCGATTATCCAAAATCTCTCAATTTTTGTTTTTCTCTCTCTCACCAAAACGTAAAATCTTTCTCTTCTAAAAATTCTCAATGGCCAACTGGAATTCTGCGTATAGTGTTGGCTCCCTCACCAAGCCTCCAACTCTTCAACGAGAAGAATACTCACAATGGAAGATAAGAATGGTGAATTTCTTGGAAGGATTGGACAGGAACCTCCTGCGATCTGTAATGGAGGGTCCTTACGTTCCACAAACTCTTGTCCCAAGAGTCCCAGGAACAAACACCACAGCTGATATTCCTGCCTACTACATGCCCAAGAATGAGAAGAATTGGGATGAAGACGACATAGAACCTGTAGAGACCGACAAGAAGGCCAAACGACTGATAATCATGCCATACCCAATGAAATATTCTAATCCCTCGATGCATGTTCCACAACCAAGGAACTATGGGATGAACTGGAAAGCCAACTGGAAGGAGGGGCAAAAACAAAGAAAAATCGWAGAGCACAATATCTCAACGAATACACAAACTTCAAGGCCCTTCCTGATGAACCGATTCAGAAGACATACGATCGTTTCAACACATTGATTAAACAATGTCGTCGAAACGATATCTCCAGAACCAAGGAAGAAAACATTGTTTTATTCCTAAAAAGTCTTGGGGATGAATGGACTCAACTGTCTATGTCCCTTCAAGCAAATCAGGACCTAGACAGCTGGTCACCTAATGATCTGTATGGAACGCTTACAGCACAAGAGAACGACATTATGAAGAAGAAGGTATCCATCGGTGGACCTCTCGCTCTTGCTACCGATGAAAAGGAAATATCAAGAACCCCTACCAGAGAACATAAGAAGAAAGGAAAGAAAGCACTAGTGGTAGAATCAGAATCTGAAGACGAAATTTCTGAATCAGATGATGAAAATAAAGCCTTTGCCAAATCTCTGGCCTTGATCACAAAGCAGTTCCAGAAAAAGTTCATCAAGAAACCCTATGAACGAAAAGAATTCAAAAGGGAAAGGTACTAGTCATCCTATGAAAGTAAACGATCTAAATTTCATCAGAGGGAAGATAGAAGAGATGGAAGAGAAGAGAGAGAAGAAAGAAGAGAAGACAAAAGAGACGAGAGGAAAGAGCACAAGGATGGAAGTAAAAATGACCTCCGCTGCTTCAGGTGCGGAAAACTCGGTCATTTTTCCAAAGAATGCAGAGGACGATTGGTAAAGGATGTTGACTATTACAAGAACAAATACAAGTATAATCCTAGAGAGCGAAGCCTGATGGTCGAGAAAGAAAACTGGGTGTCTGGTTCTTCATCAGATGATGAAGACAAAACACTCATCTGTCTGATGGCCACGTCCAATGCAAAATCTGCCTCCAACTCTGATGATCAGGTATGTGAGTCTATTTCCAATGAAACCAACTCTGCTCCATCGGAGCTAGAGTTAAGGGTGATAAAACTTTCAGAGGATTTCTTTAAATTAAAAGAGAAATTAAATTTTGAAAAATCTGAAAGAATAAAAGCGGAAAAAGAAGCAAGTTTCTACAAAAGAGAGACTGACCTTCTAACCGAT
>NW_020200764.1:81204-82659 GCF_001531365.2 Cynara cardunculus var. scolymus
CTCTTCAAATAAAAAATCTGAACTAGATAAGAAGTTTGTAAAAACAACCGACGCTAGGACAGGATTTACACCTCCTGCATTTAGTTCTTTGTTTCCATCGAATAAAAAGAACGTTAGACATACAAATCCAAAGCGTCCTCACTGTCAATGTTTAACTCTTTTACAAAACCTGAGGAATCACATGTTGACACATCACTGTCCCTTCTCCCAACACATTTATCGATACAAAGTTAGAACAAATGAAAACGTGAAAAAGCCCAAACCCAAGGGCAAGGGAATTGCAAATAAACCCAAGCCTGCAAAGGCTAAGGGCGATGAAAAGAGTGTGATATCTCCTACTAACAAACGAGGACCCATTATGAAATGGGTACCTAAATCCCCATAATTTGTCATGAAGGACCAGCATGTGCAACCATGGTACATGGACTCAGGTTGCTCCAGGCACATGACTGGTGACAAAAGTCAGCTGTCATCATTCATCGAAAAATCTGGAGGCTTTGTGACTTTTGGAGACAACAGCAAGGGTACTATCAAGGGATATGGCACTCTCATCAAAGGCAACATCTCCATCAACAAAGTGGCTTATGTCGAAGGATTGAAGCACAACCTACTAAGCATAAGCCAGTTCTGCGTCAAGGGTCTTGAAGTCAGGTTTCGCAAAGATTTCTGTACCATAGAAAAGAAGCCCGGTCACACAATCATTAAGGCAAAGAGAGAAGGGAATCTCTATCTTCTAGATTTTGAGTCCTCCGTGGGACAAGACACCCTTTGTCTTGTGTCTCATAAGAGGCATGAAAATTGGCTATGGCATCAGAAATTCTCACATCTCAACTTTGATGCACTACGAAAACTAGCCACACAGAAGTTGGTCAAGGGAATTTCGGATCTTAAATTCGAAAAAGATCATATTTGCTCAGTCTGTGAGATGGGAAAGCTAAAATGGGCCTCACATAAAACCAAGTCAGAAACCTCCTGCACCAAGCCCTTGGACATGGTACATATAGACCTCTGTGGGTCTATATCAACTCAAAGTCTCTCTGAAAAGAAGTATATGTTAGTATTGGTCGATGAATACTCCAGATACACCTGGGTTGAATTTGTAAAGAAGAAATCAGATGTTCCAGACCTACTCATTGGAGTGATGAAAAGGCTCCAAGTCCTTCTACAACAAAAACTAATAAAGGTTAGAAGCGACAATGGAACTGAATTCAAAAATGCCAGAAGCGATGAATACCTCTTCAGTGAAGGCATTACACAAAACTTCTCCTCAGCAAGAACTCCACAACAAAATGGAGTGGTAGAGCGAAGGAACAGAACCCTAGTGGAAGCAGCAAGGTCCATGCTTGTTTCATCGGAGTTACCCATCACATTCTGGGCTGAAGCTATTTCCACTTCATGCTTTACCCAGAATCGATCAATCATCAACAAGAGACACCAGAAGACACCTTATGAGCT
>NW_020200764.1:82849-84150 GCF_001531365.2 Cynara cardunculus var. scolymus
AAAGGTACATCTCTTACTGAAACTCATGTTACTTCACCATCAACTTCTTCTGTGTCTTCAGATCATGATCAAGAACCAGAGTCTAACTCTGGAGATGATCTCCTCGAAGGGTCGCAAGCAGTTCCATCAGTAGATGAAGAGCTGCATCCTGTTGCTTCAGAACCCCAATCAAGCACCAAGTGGACAAAACATCACCCACACCACCAAATCTTTGGTGATCCAACCTCTGGTGTCAAGACGAGATCTGCCACAGCAAATGAATGCCTCTTCGCCAACTTTCTGAGCATGATAGAACCAAAGAAGATTTTAGAAGCCCTATAAGACCCAAACTGGATAGACGCAATGCAAGAAGAATTACTTCAGTTTGAACGAAACAAAGTATGGTCTCTTATGCCTCTACCCAAAGGGAAGACGACCATAGGAACCAAATGGGTCTTCCAAAACAAGAAGGACGAAGATGGCATCATAATAAGGAACAAAGCCAGACTTGTTGCCAAAGGCTACCGCCAGGAAGAAGGGATTGATTATGATGAGACATTTGCTCCCGTTGCAAGACTTGAAGCCATCAGAATGCTCCCGTTGCAAGACTTGAAGCCATCAGAATGTTCCTAGCCTATGCAGCTCATAAAAGGCTTTAAGGTCTATCAGATAGATGTCAAGTCTGCCTTTCTCAACGGCAAACTTCAAGAAGAAGTCTACGTGCAGCAGCCTCCCAGGTTCGAAGATCCAAAACATCCGGACTACGTCTACTTTCTAGATAAAGCCCTCTATGGGCTGAAGCAAGCACCCAGGGCCTGGTATGAAACTCTATCTACCTTTCTCATCAATAAAGGATTCGAAAAAGGTACAATCGATACAACCCTCTTTCTCAAAAAGCACAAAGGTGATATCTTACTTGTTCAAATATAACGACATCATATTTGGTTCTACAAATGCAAAACATTGCGAAAAATTCTCAGAGTTGATGAAAAGCAAATTTAAGATGAGTATGATGGGAGAACTAAGCTTCTTCCTTGGTCTACAAATAAAACAAACTTCAGAAGGAATTTTTGTTTGTCCCCATTTCACTGATCAATCTTCATGTTATCTTCACTATCATGGCATAATCTCATATATCCTCAAGAACATTCATAAGAACATTGAGAGAAAAAGTTAATCTTTAAAGCTCTGGTCAAACTCTTATTACGTAAAGAATATTACAAATGAGCTCTCTCTACTTACAAATTACAAAGACCATTCCTATTTATATGGTCAAACCTACTAACACAAGTCAAAGTCAAACCTGTCTAATAAAAGTCAAA
>NW_020200764.1:87500-89367 GCF_001531365.2 Cynara cardunculus var. scolymus
CAGTTAAAGAAAATGATCAAAGAAATACAGTTTAAAATAATGTCCGTATACAGTCAAGCCTTACTCACAGTGTTCGAATACGGTCAAAAAAATATGAGGTAAAACGTTCACAAGTCCGCTCACAGTCCGCTCAAAAAAATGTTCTTAAATCGATCAATTCCGCTCACTACACTCTATAAACCGCTCACTGCATGAATTTCTTAGTTTGAACACAGCAAGAATAAAACAAAACAACTCACAGCAGCAGCTAATTAAACACAGCTCACACAACTCATTAAACAGAAAAAAATAGTCAAACACCACTCACTGCAGAATCTTATGACCTTTCACTGCATGAATAAAGTCTAGTTAATACATAAAAGAAACTCGTTACAGCACAGCAGTCAATACACAGCAGTCAATACACATACTAATCTTTTAAACTGGTTAAGGAGTGAACCTCACAGTCCGCTCACTATATGCTCCTAAACCTGAGAAGTTACTGCCTAAACCGCTCAATTATTAAACAACACAGCGTCTAAACCAATCAAGTTGCTGTTTAAGTCACTGCATGAAGGTTATCCGGTCATTGAATGAAACTAATCCGGTCACTGCATGAAGCTAAACCTGTCACTGCATGAAACTAAACCTGTCACTGCATGAAGCTAAACCGATCACTGCATGAAGCTAAACCGATCACTGCATGAAGCTAAACCGCTGGTTAAACTGGATAAACCGCTGGTCACTTGAAATGTCACAATAGCTTGCTAAACCAGACACTGCAAAGATGAATTGCTCAAAATATACAATGCTGTCCGGATATGTAATCCGGACAAAAAGTCTTGATTAAAAACAGTCAACTTAGGACAGCTAGATCAAACACCAAACAATAATCCATGTAAGCATGCAAAATATAAACAATGAATTGATATACCGCTCAACTCTCTGGTCTTTTATCCGCTCAACTAAACTGCTCAACAACAAGATCAAGTTTGGTCAATATTTTGATTAAAACACAGCCTCTAAACCGCTCAACAAACAAGATTCACACATACCTGACAATCAAACTAAGATCAAATCAACAAACAAACACAAAATTAAGAAAATATATGCAAACTTAGGATCAAACTTCATCTTTTTAATGAGATTTTACATGAACACCAAGAACATCAAAATTTATAAACTTCTTCAAATCTTAAATATCGATGATCAAAATTCAGAATCAAAGAAGTAACAATGAATCATTATATAAAACGTACACAATGATCATCATTTTATCAATCAAATGTCCAATAATGAAAGATTTAAGAAAAAATTTGTGAAGAACAGTTAAGAACATTCAAGAACATAAAATCATGAAATTCCAGAAATTTCAGCAACTCTTGATGATTTCTTCAAACAAAATTCGCTGCAAACGTGCTTTGATACCAGTTGTTTGTCCCTATTTCACTGATCAATCTTCATGTTATCTTCACTATCATGGCAGAATCTCATATATCTTCAAGAACATTCATAAGAACATTGAGAGAAAAAGTCAATCTTTAAAGCACTGTTCAAACTCTTATTACGTAAAGAATATTACAAATATGCTCTCTCTACTTACAAATTACAAAGACCATTCCTATTTATATGGTCAAACCTACTAACACAAGTCAAAGTCAAACCTGTCTAATAAAAGTCAAACACGATGACTTTTACAATTATAGACTATATTTAACTTTCAAGACGAATACAATTAATACTGATTTTCAGTCCTAACAATTTTCATCAATCAGTCCAAATATATGACTGACCTTCTGAAGAAATACTCTCTCTCAAATTCATCGTCGATGAGAACATCTATGGCTACAGGCGCTAAGTTATTTGCTGATCCATCAGGCAAACCTGT
>NW_020200764.1:89691-91964 GCF_001531365.2 Cynara cardunculus var. scolymus
AGATCATGCAGGTTGCAAACTTGATAGAAAGAGCACATCTGGAAGCTGTCAACTCTTAGGGGACAAGCTGGTAAGTTGGACATCCAGAAAACAAAACTGTGTCTCAACATCCGCAGCAGAAGCAGAGTATATTGCTGCTGCTAGTTGTTGTTCACAAGTTCTCTGGATGAAGACTCAGCTTAAGGACTATGGATTCCATTATGACAAAGTCCCCATCCTCTCTGACTCCAAGAGTGCCATAACAATCTCTGCAAACCTAGTGCAGCATTCCAAGACCAAGCACATCAATGTAAGGTACCATTTTCTGAAAGACAATGTTGGAAAAGGAAATATAGAAATGTATTTTGTTCCCAATGAGATTCAACTTGCTGACATTTTTACAAAAGCTCTTGATGAGAAAAGATTTTTATTCCTACTCAGCAAGATGGGTATGCTAAATCTCACCACTTAAAGACAACAAATATTTAAATCAGAGATTATCAATATCTCATGGTTATGCCTACAAGTGATACAAAGAAGTTAGCCATAATCAATAAAGTACTTCAAACCAGCATCTCTGGTTCTAAAGACCAGAGCCTCTGGCCACGAAGAAATCTTTTGATATGGCTCAAATATTTTCATCGCCTTTGGACCCAGAGACCTCTGGTCCAAAGCAAATACTTAGCTTTTATTCACTAAGTATTGCCTTCGCAACCAGAGCCTCTGGTTCTATAGACCAGAGTCTCTGGATTCTCTCTTTGAGACCAGAGCCTCTGGATTCTCATCCTTTGAGACCAGAGCCCTTTTGGACTCCATCACATTTCTTCTATGTAACCAGAGCCTTTGGTTCTAAAGACCAGAGCCTCTCGTTTCCAAGTCCTTTGCAACCAGAGACCTCTGGTTTCCAAATAAGACTTGGCACGATAATTCTCCTATCATTCATCATCTCTAAAACCACCAGAGCGTCTGGTTCTAACGACCAGAGCCTCTGGATTCATACTCTTTGTAACCAGAGCCCCTTTGGACCCAAATAGTCCCCCACCCCCTCTTTTTCTCACGAAAAAAATTTCTTAATTGATTTACCGAAAAATAGGTTTCGGGAGAAGGGGTGCCTCCTCACAAAGGGGGTCGCAGTGACCAAGCCCGGGCGACTGTTTACCAAAAGGAATAAATATAGTGATAATTTGATTGCACTTAACCATTTTTCATACTTCTTTTCATCGCCTTTGCAACCAGAGCCTCTGGTTCTAAAGACCAGAGCCTCTGGAATCATTATCTTTGCAACCAGAGCTTCTGGTTCTAAAGACCAGAGCCTCTGGATTCATAGTCTTCGGAACCAGATCCCTCTAGTCTGAAAGACCCATTCATATGCATATCCTTTTGCACACTTAGTCATATTTTATACCTTTCTTTCATCATCCTTCACAACTAGAGCCTCTGGTTCTATAGACCAGCGCCTCTGGTCACCTTAATCATCCTTATTATTGGTTCTAGGGGGAGTTTTTAAAACTCAACCAATATACATGCATCATTTGAGGGAGAGCTATTCATTCATCATGAATATCCATTGCATACATATGCATTTTTCATACCAGAGCCTCTGGTTCCACTATCCAGAGCCTCTGGACATCTAAATGCAACATAATAAACCAAGTATCAAACCAGAGCCCCTCTGGTCCTACATAATGGATTGCCTATGCTTAAACAGAGCCTATGATTTGTTATCCAAGGCTTCTTAATCATGAAATCCAACATTTCATCGATGAATTCCTTCATCGATATTCAACCAGACCACCTCTGGTTCCCCGTCAAAAGAGTTATGTGAAACCAGAACTCCTCTTGTTCCATGACAAAATCTCTTTCATCCATCAACCCATCAAAATTGAAAAACTTTCTAAATATTATACAAAATTGCAGCTTTTGTGACTAAAAACTATACAACATGGGTTTTAAGAAGACCAAAACTTCGTAATTAGTATTAATCTTACAATTAGATGGGATTTTAAATTTGAATTAATATTTAACGAGATATTATTTGGAATAACTTCTTATTTCAAATAATCCATACGTCATCCTTACACGCGCCTGACACCATATACAGCCTGTTCCCCATAAACCCTTTCAAATTTCCCTTCCCTAACCCCGCCTTGACACGTGTCCTCCAACATTAATGGCACGTACAATCAAGATGGCTCACGACCTCCAAATCAAATCGTCTATTACCCAACCGTCTCTATTTTTCATGATTATTTCAATATAATAATCAAGAAACCGTTTCCCATTCCCCCCCACCC
>NW_020200764.1:92075-109790 GCF_001531365.2 Cynara cardunculus var. scolymus
CATTTCCTCTTTACGCTTCCTTAAACCTGCAAATAGCATTTGACGAACGAATATACCTGCAACTTCCTAACCAACGGCCTCCTCCGCCTCCCACGAGTCAAACAACAACGACAGTCGTGTTCAATCCACCGGCACCGATAGCCACACAATCGTTTTCATTCCAATGAAGCCCAACAACCACACTATTGAACTGAGAAACACCCTATTCGATGACAGGTTTGCCGTCATGATAGAGTTCTTCAAGAACTGCATTCTTCTACCAGCACTGACCCTCACTGACACCAGCGTACCACTAAAGTACGTCCAACAGTACTGGAAGACCTGTGAATTCCACCCCAACAGCCATGGAATAATGGGGGACATTGATGCCCCAAACGACATGATCTGCTCGCTCAAAATTTCGCGGGCTAAAGTATCTCCAGTTTTATGCATTCCCACTTGTCGAAAGCTTGGCATTGACGAATATGACGAACCACCCACCACCTCCGACATACTATGCTTCATTAAGATGCTAGGTTACAATCGTGACCTACGCAACACCTCCGACTTCAAACGACAATTCCTACCGCCAATGTGGAACATGTTCTTCTCAATCTTGAAYAGGGCCCTCACATGCAAGCTAGGGTCATTGGACCAAGGAAACATAAATATAATGACGATCATGTACGGGCTGTTCTTCAACCTCAACCTTGACTACGCCTTTCTCATAGACAATGAGATCTACTCGGCGGTAGTCAAGAAATGCAAGCTCCAGGCCACCAGCAAGCCCTTATCTGTTGTTCTCTTTCCTCGTTTCCTATCCCTCTTCATAGGGGACGCAATGAGGAAACATGGTCTACCGGCTAAAGAACCATTCACTCCCGTCTTTAAAATGCACGGCCATCGACCCACTTTATCAAAGGAAGGTACACCACCAATAGAACCATCTCCAAGGCCATGCTTAATGTCATTCCAGAGACATCTGAGATACGCAGAACCTACGAACGCTCTTTGCTGTCCCACGAACCAAGGGTACCTACCCTAGAGCGAATAGAGCCGTCCCCAGAAACAAGCGAGGGAGCACAGGAGGCATCTTCATCGGATGATGAAGATGATGATGATGACACTTCTCGTGCATCCCCCGGCCCTACTCAAAGAATCCCCCTCCCTCTTCCTAAAGGGCAACCACCACATCTACCCCTGGCGATCAAGGCCAAAGGGGTATTGAACAAGGACGGCCCAGTCCAACCTCAACCCAAACCAGCCATCCAGAGGCCATTCTTCGGGCCTCTGGAGATGACTTATCTAAGGAACCACAACACCCATCGCCCCTCTCCCAACAGAGAGGCGATGCAAAAATAAGATCCCCATCGCCTCAAGGCTCGACACAACCAACCACACACCCAAAAGCATGTGCTGTTTCTGCCATTGATGAACCCCAAGATCGTTTAGAGTGATCTTCCTTTCGTGCACCACAACCCCCTTCGATACTTGATCTAGCAAAGGGGAAACACACTTACGTCTCTTACCCGACCTCTGAAGCCGAGGAAGAAGAAGAAGTTGTCGCAACATCTGGAGATAGCTCCTCACTTGAGGGCTATCAAGAACATGATGGAAGTCCTTCAAGGCCTACGTTTTTACAAGGCATTGAAGGTGCCTCAGGAGCAGAGGCTCAACCTGCAGCATCCGTTGCTGCAGGGGTTACCCCAACAGCAGATCTGGTCACAAAGGCTGAGTTCCAGGCCTTTGTTGACTTAGTTCAGCGGTCCTTGGAAGAGCTTAAACTCATCATCCAAGGGATTGTTGACAATCCACCATCAATCGATAACACCACCCTTCAACAATCCCTTGCCATCCTTCAACGACACCTCTCCCATCTTGAAACCCAAACCCGAGACAATACAACACGTCTCCAAAATGCTCCAGCAAACCATCACCCAACACCACAACACCGCCTCCTCCCTTGCCACCCAAAGAAACCAAATCCTCATTCACTCCATCGCCACCCTCACGGCCCAGGCAACTAAGGCCAATGAGAACCTTACCTACATAACCACCCAACTAAACACCATCCTCCAGAACCTTAACACCCTACCAACCACCATCATCTCCCAAATTCCTCAACAAGCCCCGCCTCAAACCAGTTCATCAATCGGTGAAACCCTTGCCTCTCTTACCCACCAAATGGCCACCATAAAAACCACACTGAACCAACTCCCAGCCACCATACTAGCCAACATACCTCAACCTTCACCACCTCCACCTCCCTTTGCAGGCCCATCCTTCGATGAAGCCTTCTCCTCCTTTACTGCATAGATGAGACATCTCATTACCAACCTTTCCATTCCTCCATCCACATCCACAACCACCTCCGTGCCACCACAAGCTTCATCATCAAGCACGGAGTAGGCCACAAGAGCCGATCTCAGGGCTCTATCCAAGGAACTTATCTCCTCTTTCAACGAGATAAGTGCCAAGTTCATTCATCGAGCGGCTCAACCGACCAAGGCTCTCACCCAGAGCCTTGGTGACCAACAAAGGCACACCACCTCTCTCCTTCACACAATGGAGGAGAGCCAAAGACAACAAGCACTGAAGGCGTATCTTGCGACCTTCACGAATGAGAAAAAGAAGAAGAGAAAAAGCCACGACATGAGGATCCACACCCCGATGATCAAGGTCTTGGACCTCATGAGGGGGAGAACCAGCATGCGGCTGCTCAACCGATGGAATCCGCTGCACCATCACCACCACCCCAAACACAACAACAATCTCCACCATCAACCCAAGCAAGGGAACTAGAGGCTCAGCCCACTGAAGATGTACAAAATGTACATATTCCCCTTGCTACCACACCAGAACCCATCGTGTTGAGTTCCTCAATCGATGAAATTTTAACCACCCCACCAACAGAAACCAACCCACCTTTTACTCCATCACCAATACCAAACTACCATTAACCCCATCACCAACCCCTCGCAATACACAACCTTTCATCACCCAACCTGATGAACCTGAGCCAACCCAAGAAATCATCCTCTTGCTAACTGATACACACCCCCCCAACCGATACACAACCCACTACCCATACACAACCCCAACCGATACACAAACCACCACCCAAACTCAACCCCCAATCGAACCAACCATGGTGCAAGCGAACATTCCCTCTTCATCAAGGCACCCTCCGAAGAGCCTAGTCGATGAAATAATCGAGAACATGGAGTCGCTAAGAAGACGTCCAGAGATACCTCCCAAGGAACCCGTCATGATGGAAAACATCCATCAATATCTATACCACGATCACGATGAAAGCTTGTCTCTCAATCCTCCAGTTTTATCGCCAGAATCCATGGACCTCCTACACCATCGGTTCGTTAGACAGACAACCTAACCACCACGAGCTGTCTTCTCAAATGATGGGATAAGGATGGTAATGGATATCAAGATGAGGACCTTCGCCAATAGAGCTATTAGATATATCGAGTACACGGTGGAGAGAGCTCATGGTCAGGTCAGCGTCTTCAACGACAATGACTTGATCAATCTCAACCCCTACAACTTGATCGACCTTTATGCGTTCACAACTCGGAGACAGGATCAAGGAATAAGATTTGGGATGGCAAACAGAGCGATAGTGAAAATGATGGAGACCCTGGTGAAGCATAGAGCCAAGAGTGTTTTTCAAATTGCTCTAAGGTTGGGTATCGAAAGACTCTCCTGCACCCCACCGAATGAAGACTTTCCTGGCCTGCAGGAAAAGAGATCTGCCTCTGTTTTAACTCAACCCGAGCTTGGAATTGTCTTCAAGAATGAGTTTGGGGTAAAGAAATTATTCAGACTAACTGAAGCCTTCATGTATTCAACCGATACACTTGAGTGGTTTTAGAAGGTTATCAGAGAAAGACTGGGTAGATCTCATGTGCCAAGAGAAGATGGGAATCAACTCATTCATGAGATATCGACAGTCTTCAGTTATCGAAGACTGCTCCTACGCTACTTGGATATATCTCAAGGTAGATCATGAATGGAGTTTTAAAATTTTTGCCTTATTGAAATGTCTTTTGTTTCCAGTACTATCAGAATTCATCATCCACTAGAAATTTGGAATTTGATGTTTTTTAGACTAGTCTCTGTTCTTCGACTCTATTCATAGATTAGTTTATGTTCTTTCATTACTTAGGGGGAGATTGTTAGACCCCATAATTAATAAGTGTAAAGTAATGAAGAACGATAAGTGATGAAAAACCACAAGACCGATGAAGACAATAAGGCAGAATTGACCAAGTCTGAAGAACAACCAGAGGATCGATGAACAACCAGAGATGCGATGGAAAGAACATGTTCATCAGTCCTCTGGTCAACAACACTTAGAGTTTTCTTCAGCAATTCAACCAAAGGCATACGATGAAGATATGAAGATAAGGTTGATTCATCATCCCATGAAAGACAGTTGGAGATGACAAGTCGACAGCTGGATTTTAAGTTTATCTTAAAAATTATAGCTTATCCATAGTTTAGATAAACATTATCTGTTAATAGAAGATTAGCTAAATAGTCTCACTAGATAGTTATCTTMTAATTAGCTTACTAGTATAAATAGGTGATTAGGCCTATTGTATTAAATGTCGCTTTTATGTTTTTCTTATTAATAAAGTGAAACCTTTGACACTCAAGATTGTTCTTTAATGTTCATAATTTATTCTTGAGTGTTCATGACTTTTGTTCATTAAAACACTATAATTTTGTTATTCTTAACTCGATTATTAGTGTTATTGAGAGATCTGGGATCAACAACAATGCACTCATATGTCTGATGGCCACGTCCAATGCAGAATCTGCCTCTGACACTGTTGATCAGGTATGTGAGTCTACTATGATGAAACCAACTCGGCTCCAGCTGAGCTAGAGTTAAGGGTAATAAAACCTTCAGAGGACTTTTTGAAATTAAAAGAAAAATTAAATTTTGAAAAATCTGAAAGACTTAAAGCGAAAAAAGAAGTCAGTTTCTACAAAAGAGAGACTGATCTTCTAACCGAAGAAAAAGCCGATCTCATGAAAGAAAAGACTTGCATCGCCGCTCTTAAAAAATCAGAGGAAGAAAAACTTCTGGAAATAAACAAGCGAGTAACCAAAGACTTAGAAAAGAAAACTAAAGCCTTAAACGAATCTGAGGCAGAGAGACTTAACTCAGTAGCTCTCAAAGATTTCTTTCAAAAAGAAAGGGAGATTCGTCATCAGAAGCTTCAAACCAATGAACTTCTGATGATGAAATACAAGGATGCCCAAGATGTGTACGAAAAGTTAAACGGTCAAACGAACACTCAAGGGATTGGATTCAATGAATTGGACTCCTTCATCGAATCAAAAAAATCCACCTTTGAATCCACTTTCAAACTTGGATGCATTCTGAAACCCGACTTTATCCCGACACCAAAAGCAAATTTTAAAAAAGTTAAAGTCGATGGAAAAACTGTCGTCTTAAGACAGGATTTTGAAAACGTGGTGTACGAGAGTAGTATATGTAAGAATTCTGATGAAAGGAACGACACCTCCAAATCAGAGACCGATGGAAACCCTATGGTTAAACCAGAGTCTCTGGTTGTCAATCCCACTTCATAAACAAGTACTATTGATGAAAAGGAGAATCCTAATAAGGAACCATCAGCTGATGAATCGATGAACCATCCAAGTAACATTGAAAGTTCATCTAAGTCAGAAACGATGGAACCTCAAGCAGATCACTCTGAAGCATCAACCTCTGAACCCACACCTCTCACGAACATCCATGCTAATTTTGATTTTGAGAAATGAACGAGAGACTTTCTCGATTCTGAATCTGAAGAAGAGATAATATGTGAATCATCAAAGCTCATTGAGAATAAGAAGCCTCAAAACTTCAAACCCTCAATGAAATCTGATACTTCACCATCGATGAAATCTTCAGACAAAGGAAAGGAAAAACTGAGAAATATTAAATCTGCCAACGATAACTCAAAAGGCCCTAGTATATCTTCTAAGTTCATTAAGTTTACTCGTGAGTAAAAGCAGAAGTGGCCTGCCTCTAAGAAATCTAACCACCACTTTTCCTCTCATTCAGCTGAAGAAAAGCAGTCCTTCCTCAGGAGAAAAGAAGTAAAGACAAAGACCTCTTCAAATAAAAAAATCTGAACTAGATGGAAAGTTTGTAAAAACAACTGATGTTAGGACAAGATTTACATCCCTTGCATTTACTTCTTCATTTTTAGCGAATAAAAAAAACGTTAAACATTCATGTCCAAAGAATTATAATTGTCAATGTTTAGCTCTTTTACAAAAGCAGAGGAACCACATGTTGACACATCGCTGCAGATTATCTCAACACGTTTACCGCTATAAAGTTAAATCCAAAGAAAACGTGAAAAAGCCCAAGTCTATGGGCAAGGGAAATGCTAACAAACCCAAGCCTGCAAAGGCCAAGGGTGATGAAAAGAGAGATGTATCTCCTACTAACAAACATGGACCCATTAAGAAATGGGTACCTAAAACCCCTTAATTTGTCTTGCAAGACCAGCATGTGCAACCATGGTACATGGATTCAGATTGTTCCAGGCACATGACTGGTGACAAAGTGAATTGTCCTCCTTCATCGAGAAATCTGGAGTCTCAGTCACTTTTGGAGACAACAGTAAGAGAACCATCATGGGATACATAACTTTTATCAAAGGCAACATCTCCATCAGCAAAGTGGCTTATGTTGAAGGTCTGAAGCACAACTTACTAAGCATAAGCCAGTTCTGTGACAAGGGTCTTGAAGTCAGATTCAGCAAAGGTTTTTGTATCCTAGAAACAAAGCCCGGTCAAACCATCATCAAGGCCAAGAGAGAATGAAATCTCTCTTGGAAGAAAGTAAGTTCTTTCTGATTAAGAACTATTTAGAATACTAAAAGGGATTCTAACTTGCTATTGAAGATAAATGTATTGTGTTCTTAGATGTGTGTTCTTTTACTTATGAACATAAGTTAGGGTTCAAGAGTAAGTATCAATCGTATCTCTACATGGGGATAGAACACATCTATTTATATCTATTGCATTAAATGCACATTTAATGCAATGTGTTAGGGTTTGAACACGTGTCAAGCCTTTAGAGAAAGACTTGTTCATTGCTACAGTGAATAGTACAAAAGCCTATTCATGAGCAGACATCCTTTCATGGATATTTTAGGTAGTGGAGTCAACTAATCGGCTCCGTACCGTACTATGCTCTAGAAAAGGTATGGGTTTGTCCTTTGTGTGTATAAGGACAAGACAAAAACATTTATGCTCAACAAGCTTCTTTTGATCGCTCAATGCTGGAATAACCTGAAAGTCTCTTCAACATTCGTTGAGGCTTGGGCAGTTTTCACACATGTGTAGACTAGGTTGTAATCACTGAATACCGCTTCAGATTAAGAACTCGCCAGTCTCTAATCTTCAGTTTCAGTCTTCGACTTTTGCTAAAGGTTCTTTGGTGTGAGTTTTGTCTTCTTGAAGTATCGTTGTCGCTGATGGATTTACATTACATGTCCTCAGCAATCACTGAACAGACTCAATGATGATCGCTGGAACTGAAAGATGGAAAAAAAGTACTTCGTATAAGGTAAAAGGGATTATGATCAAATCACTGAGAGAGAGAATCAAAAGTTTCTCCCAGACGTGGCGAGTCTGTTCTAGTATGAAACTCTTGTTTGAAATGTTTCTTCCAGACGTGGTGACATAAGTCTGTTTTGATATGAAAATTTGTTTTGAAATGTTTCTTCCAGACATGGTGACATAAGTCTGTTTGGGTATGAAACTTTATTTTGAAATATTTCTTCCAGACGTGGTGACATAAGTATGTTATAGTATGAAACTCTGTTTTGAAATGTTTCTTCCAGGTGTGGTGATATAAGTCTGTTCCGGTATGAAACGTTTTTTTTTTTGAGAAATATTTTCCCCCAGATGTGGTGACATAAGTCTGTTCTGGTGTAGAATTAGGTTCTTCCAGACGTGTTAACATAAGTCTATTCTGGTAAGAAACCTTGTCTTGAAGAGGAAATAAGGGTGGCATTTTGAGGAAGGGTGTACATATGGATATAAGGATGACACTTGTAAAATGAATATTGTAACTCTTGTTATTATGTCAATAAGATGCAATAATTCTAAATCAACATTTCTCTGTGATTTTTTACTTAGAGGCATTGCTCTTATTAAAATGATAACACTGAGTTATTGAGAAGGGAAAAACGATTTATAGCCAGAGGCATTAGTTGCCCATGATTTCAATTGGTTTTGATGAAATATGAATAAGTATTTGAGAAGACACAGAGGAGCTCTCATTGGTCTTCAAGATGGACCAGAGGACCTCTGGTCATGTGGAAAATCTTTCAAAGTGTTTTCAGAATTTTGTGACCTAGAGGCTCTGCAGGTACTATACAGAGGCTCTGTATCATGAAAGTGGTATGTCCGCATTGTGCGTTTGAGCTCTGTGTCTAAGCTTTGTATCCAAGTATTGTGTGTACCGAGCTCTGTATCTGAGCTCTGTGTTTTAGCTCTGTATTTTAAAACTTAATCTTTTATCAGTCAAATCCTTTTAAATATTTCAGGTAGTGTGTATTTGTGTTACGAGTATTATTTTTTTGTTTTATAGTTTGAGTAACAAACAAATTTGCATACTTTTGTTTAAATATGTTTATCTGGTCTCAAAAGATGTTTTTTTTATAGATTTTGGTGATCTTCACCATGTCATTACAAAGAAGGGATTTACTTACTAGACCTTCTAGTCTAACCCTCATTTTGTATTTTGAAAATATGAATTACAGAAACAGATGGGTCACAGGATATTAAAGGGAAAGAGAAAATATGGTTATTTTCCTATTATGCTTATCTGATGTTTGAAAATCAAGCTGTTGACCTTTATATTTTGAAAATACATATTGACATAAATGCGATAGTATAGGGATATTCTTTTGGAATTTTTTTAGTTGTAAATTATATATATATTGAATCCTTGTACTAGTTGGACCTATGTGGTGTAAATTGTATTTCTTTTATATGAAGTACATGTTATATGCAAATGTGAATGTTTGGAGTGTTACATAGGTGGTATAAGAGCCTGAGTTGAAGGGATTTAGGTATTCAAAGCATGATGCCTAGACTGAAACTATTATTTGCATATTAAGAGGTCCCAGACATAGATAGTACCACTAGAAATAAATATGAGGGGTTAAAGACGATAGTATGTAAGGTACATTCGAATTACAAATGGTCAATGTAATTATGAATTTACAGATACATATCGGTACTCGAATACCTTATTATATTTGGGAATGTGAATACATGATATTTAATATTAAATATCTGCAGATGGCAAGCCAATCAAGAAGATTAGAAAGGATCACCAGCCCCAATCCAGAAGATAGAGATGAATATTCTAATAATGCTCTGACGAATGTTTCTGAAAGACGAGGCATGGGAAGAACCAGGGGCAGAGGCCGAGAGATAAATCAGGCCAAAGGTAGAACAAGTCAGATTGAAATTCACCCGGATCAAGGAGAGTCTATTTCAGGAAATATTAATCAAGAGCAGGTATCTCAACCAGAATACGTAACTCAAGATGTTCTTGGTGAAGAAATGGGTAAGTTGAGAGAAAATCTGGTATCTATTATGAGATTACCAGCTAGAGTTGAAATTGAATGAGTTGGAATAAATCCTCCAGCTTCAACAACATGTAGTAGGGGAGACATAAAGATGTTTTTAACATGTAAACCCCCAAAATTTTCAGGAGAAAGGGATCCATTAAAGGCAATGTGCTGGATAAAATAAATTGAATCGGTGTTTAATACCAGTAATTCTCCAAGGA
Source organism: Cynara cardunculus var. scolymus (assembly GCF_001531365.2). Lineage (NCBI taxonomy): Eukaryota > Viridiplantae > Streptophyta > Magnoliopsida > Asterales > Asteraceae > Cynara > Cynara cardunculus. Next base: position 101,914 of record NW_020200764.1, read on the forward strand.
AGACAAGGTTAGATTTGGTGTTTCCATGTTAAAATCTAACGCATTCTACTGGTGGGATGTGGAATCATCGGCTAAGCCCAATATTCTACAATCTCTGTCTTGGGGAGAATTTGTCAATAGATTTAAAGAACAATTCTGTCCCAAGACAGCTGTGAGATAGATGGAAGAGGATTTTTAAAGCTGGGGCAAGGCAACAAATCCGTGTGATAATACACAGAGAAGTTTATCGAATATTCCCGGTTTGCGGAACATTACATTTCTTTTGAGTCCAGGAAAGTGGAAAGGTACATTTGGGGCTTGAAGCCCTCTATCTGAGAATTTGTAATAGCAATGGATCCTGCCATATTTTCCTTAGCTATGAATGCTGCCGAAATAATAGAAAGAAACAAGAAAGGGGGAAGAAAAAGTGGTGGAGAAACAGAAGTGGGAAGGGTTTTCAGCCAGTTTCCGAAGACCCAAATTTATAAAATCGGATAACCGACGTATTCAATGACCAATCGTTAGAGCCTGTCCTCGATTTCAGCAAGTGCATCAAGGTATTGATGGATGTTTTCCATCATGATTGGCTCCCTCGACGGCACCTCTGGACGTCTCCTGAGCGAGTCCATGTTTGCGATGATTTCATCGATGACCCTTTGAAGAGGGTGCCTCGATGAAGATGGAACATCCACTTGCACCTGGGTTGGTTGGGTTGTGGGTTGTGTTTGGGCTAAGGGTTGAGTGTGGGTTGGTGATGGAATGGTTTGGGTTGGCTCTAGCTCATTAGGCCGTGAGATCTTGACGGAGCAAACCATATCGTTCGGGACGTCTATATCCCCCATGATTCCACGGCTTTCAGGGAGAAACTCACAGGTTTGCCAATACTTTGGATGTACTTGAGATGTACGCCATTGTCTGTTAATGTCAATGCGGGTTGGAGGATGCAGTTTTGTAAAAACTCAATCATAATGGAAAACATGTCTTAAACAGGTTGGTACGTAAGTTGATCGCGTGATTCTTTGGCTTGATAGGGAGGAAAACTAGTGCACGACTGTTTGTGCTGATTGATTGCACGTGGCTATCGTTGTTGTTCGATTTATGGGAGGCGGAGGAAGCCATTGCTGTTTGAAGTTGCAGGTTTTTGCTATTTGTTGTTCGTCTTAAGTAAGTCGCAGGTTTAGAAAGCGTAAAGATGAAATGAGTGGGGAAGATGAGTATATATAGGTGGAGAATAGGGAAGGGCGTTTGAGATAAATAATATTAAAAGAATAATGATGATGGTGGGAGACGTTTGGCAGAAAGGTGATATGGTGGGGGATCGTGTGCCGTCTTGACAGTGTCATGCCATTAATGTTGGAGGACACGTGTCAATCTGGGGATAGTGGATGGGTAATTTGAAGAGGTTTTTGGGGAACATGCTGTAAATATGGCAGGCTTTTGTGTAAGATGACGTTTGGATTATTTGGAATAATTAAATAATTATCCCAAATAATATCTCTTGAAATATCAATCCAAAAAAAATTTGTATTTAAAAATTCCATCTAATTGTAAGATAAATACTAATTACGAAAAAACCCATGTCGTATAGTTTTTAATCACAACAACTGCAATTTTGTATAATCTTTAAAAAGTTTTCAATTAAGATGAGTTTTTGGATGAAAATTATTTTGTCATGGAACTAAAGGAGCTCTGGTTGGTCATGACTCATTGGATGGGAAACCAGAGGTGTCTGGTTAAACATAACCTTTTTGGATGAGGAACTAGAGGTCTCTGGTTGAACATGATGAATAAGTTCATCGATGGAATGTTGGGTTGTATGAATAATAAGCCTTGGTTAGACAAACCAGAGGCTTTGGTTGAGCATGGACAACCCATTATGTAGAACCAGAGGGCCTCTGGTTGAATACACATGTTTTATTCATCATTTATCTACCATTTTGGTGTCCAGAGGCTCTGGATAGTAGAACCAGAGGCTCTGGTTTGGAAAATGCATATTTATGCAATGAACATTTATGATGAATGAAAAACTCCCCCTCAAATGATGCATGGGGATGAGATTTGAGTTTATAACTCCGCCTAGAACCAATAGGGTGGTTGATTTTGATGACCAGAGGCTCTGGTCTATACAACCAGAGGCTCTGGTTATGAAAAATGATATGAAATGCGGCTAAGTATGAGAATGGACATGACAATGAGTGGGTCTTTGTGACAAGAGGGCTCTGGTTCCAAAGACAACAAATCCAGAGGCTCTGGTCTTTAGAACCAGAGGCTCTGGTTGCAAAGGCGATGACAAATAGATGTGAAGTTATGGTTAAGAATATGCAAAAGGGTATGAGAAGATGGAGCCTTTGAGACCAGTGGGATCTGGTTGCAAAGGCAATGCAAACAAATATGAAAAATTAGTTAAGTACATGTATGTGGGTGTAGAATGGATGTGCCTTTGAGACCAGAGGGCTCTAGTTCCAAAGGCTTTGAATCCAATTGCTCTGGTCTTTAGAACCAGAGGCTCTGGTTGAGAAAAGAGTACTTAGTGAAAAAGTTCACAAAGTATTAGATTTGGACCAGAGGTCTTTGGTTCCAAAGGGTGATGGAAAATGACGTGGTTACATGCATGAATGACCAAGGAAGTCCAAGTTTGAGACCAAAGAGGCTCTGGTCGCAAAGAATTGGAATCCAGAGGCTTTGGTTTGGAGGGGAATACTTGGTGAAAAATACCAACTATTTGCTTTGGACCAGAGGTCTCTGGTTCCAAAGGCGATGAAAACTTCTGCCAAAAATTAATCAAGTGTTTCTAAATGGCCAAAATGCTCTGGTCTTTACAACCAGAGGCTCTGGTTTAGAGTACTTGGAGTTTATGGCCATTATACTATATATCACTTATAGGCATAACCATGAGATATTGAGGATCTCTGGTTTCAAACTTATGATTGCCTCTAAGTGGTGAGATTCAGCATACCCATCTTGCTGACTAGGAATAAAAATCTTTTCTCATCAAGAGCTTTTGTGAATATGTCAACAAGTTGAATCTCTGTGGGAACAAAGTACATCTCTATATTACCTTTTTCAACATTGTCTTTCAGAATGTGGTACCTTACATTGATGTGCTTGGTCTTGGAATATTGCACAGGATTTGTGGAGATGGCTATTGCACTCTTGGAGTCACAGAGGATTGGTACTTTTTCATATTTAAATCCATAGTACTTAAGCTGAGTCTTTATCCAGAGAACTTGTGAACAACAACTAGCAGTAGCAACATATTCTGCTTATGCTATAGAGGTTGAGACACAATTCTGTTTTCTGGATGTCCAACTTACCAACTTGTCCCCTAAGAGTTGACAGCTTCTAGACGTACTTTTTCTATCAAACTTGCAACCTGCATGATCTACATCTGTATAGGCTATTAGATCAAAGTCAAAGTTCTTAGGATACCAGAGACCCAATGAAGGGGTTCCCTTAAGGTATCTAAAGATCCTCTTGACTGCAGAGAGATAAGATTCTTTAGGATTGGATTGATACCTTGTACAAAGACATGTAGCAAGCATAATAACTGGTCTACTAGCAGTCAGATACAGGAGTGATCCAATCATGCCTCTGTAGGTTATTACATCCACAGATTTGCCTGATGGATTAGCAAATAACTTAGCTCCCATAGCCATAGGTGTTCTCATCGATGATGAATTTGAGAGAGTATTTTTTTTAGAAGATTAGTCACATACTTGGACTGATTGATGAAAATCCCTTTTGAAGTTTTTTTTATTTGAAGACCAAGAAAGAAACTAAGTTCTCGCATCATACTCATCTCAAATTTGCTTTTCATCAGCTTTTGGCTTTCCTATCGGTCTCTACCCGCTCTATGTCGTCTTCATCCCAATTCTTCTCATCCTTGGGCATGTAATAGGTAGGAATTTCTGCTGTGGTATTTGTTCCTGGGACTCTTAGAACAAGAGTCTGTGGAACATAGGGACCCTTCATGACAGATCGCAGAAGATTTCAGTCCATCCCTTCCAGAAAGTTTTCCATCCCTATCCTCCATTGTGGGTACTCTTCTCTTTGAAGAGTTGGAGGTTTGGTGAGGGAACCAACACTATAAGCGGAATTCCAGTTGGCCATTAATATTTTAGAAGAGAGAAAATTTATGTTTTTAGAGAATATATTTTATGAAAAACGTGAATTGAGAGATTTTTGATGATCGTTTGATTGGAAAAACAATCAGTTGGCTCTGATACCAATTGTTGATCCCAGATCTCTCAATAACACTAATAATTAAGTTAAGAATAACCAAATTATAGTGTTTGGATGAATAAAATGATGAACACTTAAGAACAATTAATAAACGTTCTAAGAATATGCTTGAGTGCCAAAGATTTCTCTTTATTCCAATGATGTGAAAAACGTAAAGTGTCAAAGATTACAATAGGCCTAACCACCTATTTATACTAGTAATCTAACTAAGAAGAAAACTATCTAGTGAGACTATTTAGCTAATCTTCTACTAACAGATAAAGCTTATCTAAAACATGGATAAACATTAAAGCAAGATAAACTTTGTAGAACTCAACTATTGATTAGTCATCTCCGGCTGTCTTCCATGGGGTATGAGTTCAACCTTATCTTCATATCTTCATCGCTTGCCTCTGGTTGAACTAGTGAGGAAAACTCCAAGTGTTAGTACCCAGAGGGGTTATGAAGATGCACTTTCCATCGCATTTCTAGTCAGTTCATCGACCTTTTGGTTGTTCTTCGGACTCATTTTTCCTTGAAGTCTTCCATCGGCCTTCTGGTTCTTCATCACTTGTTTGTCTTCATTACTTCATGCATAATACTTATGGGGTCTAACATTTGGGTAAATAAGTTTGAATCTGTTTCCTCCCGCAATTCTGTTGTTACTAACAATAATCTTCCTTGTTTTGTGAGATCCACTACTGATTTGATAAATCTTAGCAAGAAAAGGATCATGTGCTCCACATGCAAAACTACTGATTTTGTGAACAGGAAAAGGTACAATAGTTGGATTGGAGACAGCAGATTTCAGAACAATTGGAAAGGAAATAACACGTATGATAATAATCACTGGTATGGATCTTAATTCTATATATAATCATCATGTTAAAAACGCGAAAAAGAAAACATCTAACAAGAATAGATGGTTTGGTAGTTATAACATCCCGCAACCTAATACTAACAAAGAAGGACCCAAGTTCGTTTGGGTACCAAAATCTGTCTGGTCTTATTTTGTAGGTGCGTCACTACTCTGCTGATCAGAGAATCATATCATTGATGCACTAATTCAGGGGGAGTTGTACACTGTCCAAATGAGGCTTCTGAACAACTCAGTTCAGGACCCGTGCTTTAACGAGTATGGTTTCTAAACACCCAGTTTAGGACCCATGCTAAAAATGTTTCCATTTTTTTAATTTTTTTGAGCTGAACTAAAACATTACTTAAATCTACTTTCTAGGGGGAGTCTCTAGAATTTTTTAATAAATGTTTTCGAAAAGTAAATATTTTTTTTGGGAAAAGAGTACATTTTCTAAGCAGGTATTTCTTGAGATTTTACCTGCGTAATTTCTCATTGAACATAACTCCAATACCTGTTTCAGCTATTCTTCAAACTATTATTATCACATCTCTTAAAATAATATCATTTTCGGTGATAATACGCTCGTTAGTAATCAAAGTTTGTTTTTTGATGTTTTTTCTTTGATTGATACATATTTTGCAATTCTTTGAATATTTTTAATCTGTAAACTCGTTCTTACAGATCTTCATTCATTTCTCTCACATTCTGAATAATCTGAATTCTTATATCACTCCTTTAGTGATTATGCTTCAAAGTTACAACTTGATCAAATTTTTATCTGATCATTGTGCCTTACTTGTAATACTATTTTTGATCAACTGATGTGATCATTTAAGCATACAATGTTATTTAGGAGGGACTGAGTGCTTAACAGAAATACATCTATGGAATGTCAGAACCGACAAATCTACCCAAGAGGGTAACCATATCTGAGTGAGCTTTAAATACAAAAGCGTTTGTGTGCTGAGTTTAAAATGAAAAAGAGAGGGGTAGTTGTTGTGAGCTAAAAGAATTGATGAGAGTTGTGTCAGGATTAAAAGAATATAAGAATCATGTTCCAAACTTCTAAATTCCGCATACCACATAATCTATTAGTTCTCAATTCTTTCGAGACTAATATTGAAAAAGGCAAAGCCTGGGCCAATTCTTGTCACAACCCCACCAGCTACTCATTTATCTCTCAATATATAAGTGTTTCAATAACACTTGGGGCACGCAGCTCACAATTTATCAATTTCTCATTTGGAGAAAGTTGATATTGAAACAGAAGGATATATGTCCCCCTTTAAGTCTTTTTGATCACACATTGAGTCTGATAAATTTGTGTAGTCCACACGGTTTATCTTTTTGAGCCTAAACAGAAGCATTAGTTRCTTTATCTTTCTACACTACACAGATTTTGCATATTATATGTTATTTTGCCGAAACATTCATAGATATGCTATTATTAAGCTATCGATGATTGAATGGAAGACCTGGTGAGATGAGCCTCATAAAGTCTCATATATATAGTACATCCGTTGTATTGAGTATATCTGTTATATTCACAGGCCAATCTTTTTATAAGATTGAAAACAATTTCATACGTTGAAATTGGTTCACATTCCCATTCCCTTTAATCTGAAAAGATTAAACAAGTGGATTTGAAAAGATCTGCTTACAATTTTTATGAATTGACAGCTTTCACTTGAAGATTTCATTCATTCAATTGTATGATGTTAATGATTCTCATTTCATCATACGAGGGAATATGAAATAATGAATGAAATGTTCATTTTTGAACGTTATAAGAGAAGTTTGTTATAAAGATCAAGGGGGAGTAACATCAAAGTCAGCAAAAGACTCAAAGGAGTGTTGACTAGAGATTATTACAGAAGATTATTCACTTGCTACAATGTCTGAGAGTTTTGGAATGTGAAGACCATCTTTTTAAAAGTTTACAAATAGAGATTTTACATTGAAGGAGAAAGTTTGTTCGTTATTTGAAGAGGTTTGTTTTTGGAAAGAATGTTAGAGTTTGTTATCTGAAGATTCTTTGAATATCATATCTTGAAAATTGTTTCTGAAGATTATTACTGATATTGTTCTACATTGTTAAAAGAAAAGATCATTGTTGTTCTACATTCGAGGGGGAAAATGTTAGAAGATTTTCTCAACAAAAGATCATCTGAAGATTTTGAAGTAAAGATTATTTTCAAAGAAGTCATAAAGAGCTTATAGAGACAAAGTTCAAACGAGATTTAATGCGCACAAATTCTTTCAAGCCTGAATACAAAGGGGGAGAATTTTAGGACTGAATTTCAGTGTTAAATTGTATTCATCTTGAAAGTTAATTTTGTCTATAATTGTAAAAGTCATCGTGTTTGACTTTTTTGATAGTTTGACTTTGACTTGAAAGGTTTATGTTTGACCCTATATATAGATTTTCTTAGTGTAATATTTGGTAGGAACTCAATTGTAATATTCATTTACGTAATATAGAGTTTGAACAAAGTTTGACATATTCTCTCAACTCTCCTCTCATTGTGTTCTTGAAGATTATCAAATCTGCCATGGATGTTTGAAGCTTTTATGAAGATTGATCTTAAAGTGACCTATCAAATGTTGTCCGAATAAGGGTGTCTGTTGTGGGGAATTTATTAGTCATGGTTTTGGCCGATGAATGGAAGGTTTGCCAAAAACTTGTGTTTTAACCTATGGTAACTCCCAAATATTATTGAACTGCTTTATACTTTGAAAAGGATATTTTTATGAATCAAGAAAAGTGTTAGCTCTATTATTTACTTCTTGTAAAAGTATGAAAAAGTATTCTGCAAGT